>NW_007259741.1:122956-161373 GCF_000164805.1 Carlito syrichta
GCAGTGTGGCGATTCCTAAAAGCTCTAATTATCAACCTCCCATATGACCCTGCAATCCCCCTACTGGTAATATATCCTGAAGAACTCAAATCACTCATAAAAAAGATACCTGCACACGTATGTTTATCACAACATTGTTCACAATAGCAAGAACCTGGAAGCAACCATGCTGCCCATCAAAAGAGGACTGGATTAAAAAAATGTGGTACATATACACGATGGAATGCTATGCAGCCATAAAAAGGAACAAAATCATGAATTTTGCAGCAACCTGGATGGAACTAGAGTCTGTAATACTGAGTGACCTCTCACAGAAACAAAGATCCGAGTATCACATGTTCTCACTCATATAATGGATCTTTAACATCCAATGTAACACTATAAGAAAATGACTGACAGTATTGGGAAACTATGGGGGGGGAGAGGGAGATGAGATCAATGGCAGCAAATATCTGTCTGGGGAAGGGGAAACACCTCTTATCAACAGGGTACCTGAATGAAACATACTTGTATACCTAACCCTTAACTGTACCCCACAACACCATAATAAAAAATATTGATTAATAAAAAAAGAAATCAATGCAAATAATAAAAAAGAACTTGAAAGAAAAATGGGCAAAAAACATCTTACAGACTTAGATATACAAATGACCCTTAACAAATAAAATGATGCCTAACTTTACTCTTAATTTTAGGTTAAAGAATATATTATAGTATCATTTCTTACAAGTAAGATTCACAGAAATTCAAAAGTTTGCATTATTTGACAGAGCATTGAGGGAAAAAGTCATCTTCACACGTTACTGGTGGAGTTCAACATGTTTCAAACCCTGTGCACTTAGTCACCTATCACCTCTCATCTCCAAATTCACCTTCAATGTTCTATGCACCGTTCTCAAGCTGGATCTTGTGAACACGTCTTCTCTGCCATCTGGTATGATAAAGTTTTGCAAGTAGAGGCACTGTAGAATGGAGATTTTGTACATGATTCTATTGTGCTTTCCTCTCTTATAGCTTCTATCGTGCTTGGCTGATCTGTGGGACACCCAGAAGAGCTCACCTTCCGTGAGTTTCAGTCATCTCGTCTCAGGAAATTTCCAGATGAGTGTCACAGGTACTTCAACTGGTTTTCCAGAACCTTCAACATGCCCCCAGAGTAATAATTCCTGGTGGTATCCAGGCAAATGTTTCTTTCAGCTTCCCTGTTTGTTTAACAGCAAATGTCTCCTTTCTTTCACAAGAGTTCCCTACAATGTTTCTTCTGTTATAGTGGGTGGTTTTCTGTTTGCCAACTTTGGCTAGGAGCACCTCAACAAATTTATCTGCCATCCAGTAAGATATAGCCACCACCTCTTCACGGGTTTAATTATCAGCTTTTTCATGAAGTTGTCTTTCCCCAATTTTTTTTGTGTGTGTGACTGTCTGTTTCAGTTTCAGGAATAGTAGTTATTCCCCAGATTTGATATTCTTCTGTTCTTTAGAGTTTTCTTTACCACTTAGTAGCCAACCAACCACATGTTTCTCTATTTACCTATTACTAGTTAATAACTCTTTATAGGAAATGTTCTGTGCTCAAATTGCCATGTGATTTTTGTCTCCTGCCTAGACTGTGATCTACAAAATTACCAAGTGAATTCACAACTCTGCTTCTATGCATGTGTAAAATGACCTATACATAAAGTTATTGCAACATTGTTTTAATGTGTGAACTGTGGAAACATTGCCCATGCTCACTTACACAAGACTGATAAGACAATATGGGAAGGTTTGAAGCAGTGTTCACTGACAATATTTGAGACATTATGAACATTCAAACAATAAAATGTATTAGTGGATTATAACCCATTGGCACACTAAATAATCCATGAGTTTATAGTTAAAATAATAAAATATTGGACTTGGCATGGTGGCTTATGCCTGTACTCCCAACTCTTTGGGAGGACAGAGTGGGAGGATTACATGAAGACAGGAGTTTGAGATCAGCCTGGGCAATAAAATGAGGCCTTTTTTTCACAAAAAATAAAAATAAATAAAATATAAGTGGTGGGAGCATTCTTTGCAAAATAGTGTCAGTTAAAAATTATAGAAATATGTATAGAATTTTTAAAAATCACCATTAAAAAATGACCAATGAATGCAATACTTGATTCAGGCATGGGTAATTAATGGTTGCTTTAGTAAACCTTCTGTAAAAGGTAGCTGAGAATGGAATAGTCCAAAGATTATTTATTAAATACAAAAGGAAATAATTACCTTTAAAATGAAGAAGTAAGTCATATTTTTCCTAAACGATATGTCCAAACTCAGCATTATTAGAAATCAGACAAACTATTATGTGATGCAATGTAATGCCATGGGAAATTCATAGCCTCAGTAACTGTAGCGTTCTTGCCCGCAATATTTAACCTGAATCTATTCACGAAGAAACAATCAAACATATCTAAATAGTGGCATGTACTATTCAAAAAATGTCAATAACCTGAAAGAAAATAAACAAAAAGGTACATGTGGTAAGGGAGGGAATAAGGAAGACTCTTATAGATTAAAGGAAGCCTAAGTTATCATGACCAAAAATACATGATATAAATGTATGTGAATCTTTGATTGTTGTATCATTTAGCTTTTGTGGCATAACAACAAAGTACAGAATCTCTGTGGCACACAAAAATAAGCATTTAATTTTTTCATGAATTTGTTGGTTTGCTGCATTGGATCTGCTTCTATATAATTATTTCAGATTACAGTTCCTATTCTAGAGAAGTTCTTTTTACAGGAACACAGAAACACACAGGCAGGCACATTTCAAGACCTTGATCATGGCAAACCTTTTAACAGTTCACTGACTAAAGAAAGTCACATGGATAGAGCCAAATCCAAGGGAAGGAAGAGTGGGTAGTTTTGAATATTTATCTAAGACACCAAAGTTGAATCCCGAATCAAAATTTAAAAAAAAATAGTTGCAATGAGATTTACATTTAAAATGGGTTTTTAATTTAAATAAAGACTTCATGTAATATAGTATCTAGTATAAATGTTATATTTTATGGCTCTAATACAGATATTGGAATTATTTAAGAGAATGTCCTAAATCCTAGGAGATATACATTGAAGTTTTAAGGAGTAAAATATCATTATTGCTAAATTACTTTCAAATAGTTTATCAGCAGCAACAAAAATATGCATTTATGTATGCATGTATGTATCTATGTGCTATAGATGAATGACTGTGTCCCTCCCAAATTCAAATGTTAGAATCTTAACTTTCAGTATTATGGCATTTTGAAGTGGGCCTTTGATAGGTGATTTGGTCACAACAGTGGAGCCATCATGAGTGAGATTAGTGTCCTTATCAAAAAGAACCTGAAGAAATTCCTCATCTCTTCTGCCATGTATGGACACAGCAAGATGGCACAGGAAACAGACCCTCACCAGATACAGAATCTGCTGGAACTTGATCTTGCACTTCCCATTCCTCAGAATAAATTTCTGTTGGTTGTAAACCACTCAGTATCTGGTACTCTGATATAACATATAAGTTATCTAAGCCTCATCTCTCATATATCTATCATCAATTACAAATGGGCAAATATTAAAAGTTGGTAGATATAAGTGAAGAGTCCTTGAGTATACTTTGTTCTACTTTTTTACTCTTTTTGTATAGCTTGTTTTTTTTTTTTTTTTTTTTTAAGAAAAACCTCATGGAGGTTTTCATTTTTTCCCCATCTATTTGTGGATGTAGGGGAAGTGTGGCCACAGAACCGGTAGTCTTGGAGAAAGTTTGCTTTTCTGACAAGAATCTGGGATAAAGCATAAGAATGTCTTGTTTTCAAAGTGTCCCATCTTAGAGAAACAGATTGGCTACCCATAGGTCTTTTGGAAGGTTTCACAGTATTACTGGAATATTATGAGTGCTGAAAAATGCTTGAGGGAGATTGTGTTAATGGACTGAATTACACTACTCTCTGGGGACAATGAACTGTCTGTATCTTCCTTATACCTGAGTTGTTCCCACAACAACTTTAATATATGGACCTTGGTGAGACAAACTACTTGCTGCTAGTTCACTAGGTAATTTTAGCATTTACCTTTTCACCATTTTCCCAGTCACTTCAGCAGCTTGACTTAAAAGGTAAGAAAAAAGTATTACACAGTACAACTTGAAGTCACACAATAATTTGAGGAGGGAGCACAAAGTGAATTATCAAAAATATTGGCTCACACTGATGGGAAACTAGTCAAATGCATACAAGAGAATATGAAAAAATATGTTTTAATGTAGATTTTTTTTAAGTGGAAATAAATGAACTGATTTTGAGATTTCTATGAAAGAACAAAAGGCTGAGAATAGCCAAGACAAGTTTGAAAAAGAGTAAGAGGACTTGACTCATTAGGTTTCAAATTTGTAGTAATTAGGATACCGGAGAATAGTGTCAACTGTCAAATGACTAATGGAGTTGAATAAAGAGCACTGAAATAGACCTACACACACATGAAAATCAGATATATGAGGGGGTAGAGGGAAAAATAGATTGTACAAAAATTATACTGAGATGCTTTGTTATCTACATGTGAAAAATAAAACTTAAAGGGGCTTCCTGCTGAACACTATACAGGAAAATACATTTAAACTAGATTAAGGATAAAAATACAAAAAGTAAACTGAAAATGCTTAAAATAAAGTATAGGAGCAATACTTTGTGTCCTTGAATTATGGATAGATTTCTTTTCTTTTTTTTTTTAAGCAAGATTTATTGAGAGAATAGAAAAGCTCCCACAGTGGGAGAGGACTGATAGATTTCTTAAGTAATACTCAAAACCTACAAATAAAAATTATAATATTAATACGTTTAATAACAATATAAATTTCTGTGCCCCATGTGAGAACATTAAAAAGTTAATGAAAGGCGGTACCTATAGAAACCTGGAAGAAAGAAACTTAACTTATTCTTAACTTAGTCTTTTTGCTTCAGCATAACCATTAGAAAGCGTTCAGACATTCTACTGCAGGACAAGCAGCATCCTATCACACTCCCCCCCCTCCCCCCCCCCGCAAATCTCCATTACCCTTTGGCTGGTCAAAGTCATAAAAGTGATAATACGACCACCTTTGGTCAAGGAGTTTGTCAATTGTGAATGTCTGAGTTTGTGAATTGCAAATGTCTAACAAATCTCTTGCAGAAAAAATTTCCCTACAGGCCCAAACTCCCCAGGTTAACCTAATCAGCCCTTTGTGACCTATTGTGACACAAATAAACCCCACCATGGCAGCAATCATGTGACTAACCAATCCATCTGCCTGCTGCCCTTTGTCACCTGACATCAGTACCTGCACTTGCCTGCCCCTTTGTGATGACGTGGAGCAGACCATCACCCAATCACCTTAATGATCTTTTCCCATCTAGGGGACTGGTTAAAAGGATTCAACCACAAGCAACCAGTGGCCATTGCCTTGCTCGACTCTGGTGTGGCCATGTGCTCTTTGAGCTATGGCTGTTGCCATGCTTCCTGGCTTTGGCCCCCTCCCCCACCTTGGGGAGGTAAATCTTCTTTCTCCCTTCTCTCTCTCTAACTTACTTTTAAATAAACTTTTGTTTCTTTGCCTCTTTGTGTGTTGCAATTCCTTGCATTACTCAGATCTCTGGGTTACTGGTGTCATGCCTCCCCTCTCCATCCATCCTCATCATATCTGTGCCCTAACAGTGAAGAGACAAGCCACTCTCTAGAAGATATTTACAAGGTTTAACTTATAAATAATTAGTACCCAGAGCATTTAAATAAATCTACATTTCAATATGAGAAATATGAAGAAGGAATTCATGGTTAATAAGAAAAAGGTAGCAAGAAAAAGGCAAAGTAATGTCACAGTGAGACATTATTTTTTGTTTTTGCAAAAATTTTAAAATGTGTTTTAATTATTAAATATTGTCTAAGTTGTAGAGTAACTAGAACTCTTGACATGGAGAGGGTAGGCAACCTTTTCAGTGTTTGAGGCTATATGGGAGTTGACGAGCAAAGTCTTCAAGGGCATTCATTCAGAAGTACCCATCTCATATATGAAGGTTCAGTTTCTATGACCAGGTCTTGGCATAACTTGCCTTAGCACTCAACTGTATTTGACAGTTTGTAACTTTAAATTTTAAATCTTCAGTTTGGTCTTTAGCTTGTTCTTCTCTTCTAGGATAAGACATAAGAGGGCTTTTTTTTTTCTTCCTGTTGCAATAATAAGCCCTCTAGTCTTCATAGTTTCACTTAGTTGCTAACGACCCAAATCTTTCATTATCTGTCCATGGGGCATCAATACAACTTTGTGATAATCAGCCAATTTTACTGTCGTTGTATGCATTTCTTTCCTCATATTCCCAATACCAGAGCACTAGCAAGGGTGTTCCTCTACACTGCAATATTTTCCCAAGTTATTGCTGATGACAGTTTAAGCAATTGGTCCACTGTCTTGTGTCGTGGACTCTCTATACTCCAAATACCATCCAGTTATTATTGCCAGTCAGACAAAAAGCAATCTGATCTCAAAGAACCTCATTTTACTGCAAAGACCTCATTCCTCAGTCTATGCCCGCTACCAGCTGTGTTAGTTGGGTTCTTTAGGCAGTAGAGTGAGTTAGAATCAGAAGAAATTATGTGAATGATGAAAGGAAAAGGATTGGATTGAGCAGAGAAAGGCTTCAGACTGTGATGCTTATCTTACAGTCTGGACCAACCTAGACCCAAGATTACCCATGAGGGAAACTGACTTTGGCAAAAATTATCTGGATTTACTAACCTTGTTCTCCTCAGTTATTCCTTGTAGACTGCCCAGGAGGTGTGTCCTCAGATAAAAAGAGTGGGTCCTGAAGGTGTCACCAGCTAGAGGCTGTCAGTTAACTGCACTCCTTATAGCTGAATGGCAAGTTCTTTCTTAAAGGAAGATCTGAGTGGTAAACCTTCTTGCTGCTAAGGCCCTGAAGGGAAATGAACATGTTTATGTCCATCACAAGACATTTATTATGTAAACATCTTTAATTGTAGATATTGAACTATTTTTGACCCCCAAGCCCCAATATTTATGGATTATTAAGCTAATACTAGAATATTCATATTAAAATTATTCATAATAGCCCCAAACTGAAATTAATTCCAATGTTTATCAGCAGTGGAAAAGGTATGCAATTTATATTATATTCACACAGTTTATACTACACTGCACTGATGATGTACGTTGCATGTACTAGTACACACAACAAAGATGAATTCCACGTGGCAACATAATGTTGAGGAAAAAAGCCAGATACAGAAGAGTAGACACTGTATAATACCATTTATAGGAACTAACCAAACATGGAGCCTACTGAGGAGCTGGAATTTTTCTTTATCCTGTTCTGCACAGTGGCTCATAGTTGTATATACAAGTAGAAATTTATTGCACTGAACACTTAAGATCTGTGTATATTCCTGTATATAAATATATAATAAAGTATAAAAGAGTAAAGGGTACTATGGCAGTATGTAGTAAAAAAATAGAAACAATATTGTATATTCATATGATGTAATGCTATATGGCAGTGAAATATAGAAACTAAAATGAGCTTATGCATCTTAAACAACGACTTTAAAGACTCATTTGTGAAGTAGTGTTTGGCATATTACCATTTTTGTAAAATTTCAAAACAATCTCAAATAAGATATGCTGTTTATGAATAGTAAAACATAAAATATATGGCATGGAAAATAGACATCAAACCCCTGATATTTGTTTCTAGGAGGGAAGAAAGCAAGACTGGTAAAGGGAATAAGGAGTACTTTATGTTTGTAATTCCTTTTTTATTTTACAAAAATTTGAGGCATGTATGGCAAATACATTAATTTTTTAAATCATTTTGGCTGTATAGTTATAGTTCAGGAGAAGCCGAACCATCATTTATTACCTGAAATAAGGGACTTACTATTGAAATTTAAGACAATGGCAAGAGTCGTTGACAAGGTTTATGGAGGTTGTTCTTTGCCATTGAACCTGAAATCACTATAGGTCTTCAAGGATGTAATATGGATGAAAAGGTGGGGGTGTGGCAGGGGTGCGGTGGAGCAAAAATAAACTGGAACCCACAAAACTGACTGGAACCTCTGTCTATCATTGACCTTAAAGATGCGTGTGGCCAGCAGAAGGAGGTGGCATCCTTCTCTGTGAAACTACCATTGTACCTGGCATCCTTCTCTGTGAAACTGCCAGTGTACCTGGCCCACGGCTGTGAGAAGCTGGAGGAGGAGTTACAGCAAGAACTCAAGGCTTTGAGACTCCAGCTGCTATGCAAACGTGAGCTAACTTAGCAGCATTCAAGAGGAGGAAGTTGCTCACCTGGCACTCACCTTCAGAATGGAATTGCCAATAGAAGTCTTGAGAAATATCTAATCAGGTCTTTTGTCCATGTTTTAATCAGTTTTTTTCTTATTTTGCCATTGAGTGGTCTGTGCTCCTTAATGGGGTTTCAAAATTTTCTTTTTAGTTATATTCATTTTCTGATATTTTGCTTACCAGCCACTTACAGAAGTATGGCTTGCTAATATTTTCTCCCAATTTGTAGGTTGTTTCTTCACTGTGTCAATTGCTTCCTTTGCTGTATTGAAGCTTTTTAGCTTGATGCAATTTTATTTGCTTTTTGGTGGCTATTGTGTGTAGTTTTTTCCCTATGTTTTCTTCTAGTATTTTCATAGTATCTGATCTTACATTAAGTCTTTAATACATTTTGATTTGATTTTTGTATATGCTATAATACAAAGTTCAGTTGTATTCTTCTGTATGTGGATATCTAATTTTCCCAACATCTTTTTATTGAAGAGAGTACCCTTTTCCAATTGTGGATTCTTAGCATCTTTGTCAACAAAACAATTGACCAAAAATGTATGAGTTCATTTCAGGGCTCTCTATTCTGTTCAACACATATGAAAAACGGTGAACATATATGAAAAAAATGATCACCATCACTAACCATTAGGGAAGTACAAATTAAAACCACAATGATATATCACCTCACACCTCTTAGAACAACTACTACTCAAAAGATAAGACAACAGCTGGCAAGTGTGTAGAGCAAAGAGAACTCTTGTATACTGTTGGTGGGAATGTAAATTAGTACAGTCATTATGGAAAACAGTATGGAGGTTCTTCAGAAACTAAAAATAGAATTATAATATGATCCATTAGTTTCACTTCTGGGTCTATATCCAAAGAAAACGAAATCAGTATGTCAAAGAGATACCTACACTCCTGTGTTCTTTGCAATATTATTCACAATAGCTTAGATGCAATCAATCCAAGTGTTCATCAAAGGATAAATTAGTAAAGAAAATATGGCATATATACACAATAGAATACCATTCAACCGTTAAAAAGAAAGCGATTCTGTCATTTCAATGTGAGTTAAGAATGAGAACATTACTCTAAGTGAAATAAGTCAGACAGAGTAAGACAAATACCACATATTTTCATTTATATGTTAAATCTACAACAATCAAGCACATAGAAGCAGAGAGTAGAAAGATGGTTACCACAGGCTAGGGGTTGGGGTGAATAGGGAGATATTGGTTAAAAGACACAAGTTTCAGTTAGGAGAAATAAATTTTCTGAGATCTATTGCATAGCAAGGTGACTCTAGTTAACAAAAGTGTACTGCACACATATAACATCGCATCGCACCCCATGCATATAGACAACTATACATTTCAATGTACAAAAAACAGAGCAGAATTACTGCTACTTCATTTCCAGTGGATATTCTCTTGTGGCCAGCCTACATGACAACCAGAAGACAGGGAAGGGGATGCTAAGAAATGTGTCCAGCATAATTAAATTGACAGAAGTGAAAGTCACCACACATACATAAATATTTGTTGTATTATCCTTTGTACTTTTGTGTAAATTGTTTCCAAAGAGAAAAAGTTCTACTGGAGTAGACAATTGGATAGGTGAAATTCTGAGACCTTAACATTTTCTTTTTACTTATATGCATTTTCTTTCTTTTTTTTTTTAAATTGTAGTCTCACTCTGTTACCCAGGCTGGAGTGCAGTGGCACACTCATGACCTCTGCAGCCTTGACCTGCTGGGCTCAGGTGATCCTTCCACCTCCACCTTCCAAGTAGCTGGAACTACAGGCACGCACAACCATGCCCAGCTTATTATATGCATCTTCTGATTAAAAATAGTACACACATGCATGTCTTTTGTAGATTGAAAGTTGATTAGGAATTGTATCATGACTTAAAAAAACTCATTATTGTATTTTCAGTATTTTATACCTAAGCCATTCCCAATACATATTTTTAAGTAAATAATTTTAAAAATTATCTAATATCTGTTACTTGCCTAGTTCCTGTTCCTATTAATCAGGTTTTGACTATTTTCAGATAACCTCCTAGTAGAACACAAAATGAACATTCATGTTAATGATTTTGAAAGAATCCAACTAATATTGTTAATTCTATAGTACTCCTGTCTGTCTTGGATTAAGCTGAGTGTAATCAGAGATCCATAGGTCTTTGACTTTCTACTATAAGACTGATTGATATTTTTAAAATTCTCATATGGGAATGCCCCAAAACACTGTCAAATTGCTTGTTTTCGTTTTTTTTTCATTTTGTTTTTCATTTTGTTTTTGTCTTTTAGCTTTTGTAAGGGGTGTCTTGTCATGTAACTTTTTAAAGGTATCAGTAGATTCTCTAAGCCTGGGCAGGCAATCGTAGACCAAAGTCAGGTAGAGGTACACAAAATGGGTAGCTTGGTCAGTGCTATGTCTCCTCTCAAAAAATGTGGACAGTTTCCACATATGAGAATGTACTTCCATATGTCATGAGCAGCTGGAGTTAAGTTTTGTGGAACAGTGTTTTGAATTGCCTGAGTAAAATGGTTCCTTACAGCCATGTTTCTTAGCATATCTCACCTCTATTGATATACAGTTTGCAATACATTTTGTTAGGTGTTAAGTTAGAGGAGCTCTAAATATATTGGGTTTTTCTACACAGAGATGAACATGTATTGATTTTTATTAGCTTGCAGGTTTTTCATCATATTATTTAGTCTAGAGGCCAGAAGATCTTATTGATTTGATTCTTTAGTCCTTACGATGGGTATGCAGTTGATATTTTTAGGTCCTCAAATGACTCTTTGGTGTCCTTGCTTCTACCAAGTTGAGCTTTTTTTTAAACAACAACAACAACAACAAGAAAAAACTCCATACCTTGGAAATCTGATAAATGTGTTCTCTTTATTTGTGGAGAATAAAAGGAAGCTATCTGAGAATTTAGACATAAATTAAAGGCAATTGTGCAAGTGCTATAAGGAAGAAAGCAACTCAAACAATCATTATTTACTTTACAAACAGAATCTGGTGTTCATTCTACGGAATTTAGAGAGACATTTAGACTTTTCTCCTCAATCATTCATATGTACACACACACACACACACACACACACACTTCGGGCTGTAATAGAAGTTTCCCACCTGAATGTTTTATTTATAGCTCCTTTAAAGAACTTGCCCATTGTCTAGGCACTGTTGAAATCAAGAATAACTATGTCAAAGTTCTTATCTTTGAGGTTAAAAAGCACAATTGCCATGTAAGTCAGAAAAAATTTCAAGGAAGCTACAGTTAGGCAGATCTTTTTTTTTTCTTTTTCCCCACCAATTCCTTTATCTATGAGATAGAAGATACTCAGTACTGGTGAGGAAAGAGTATAGGAAGAAGTGTTACATGGTGTGGAAGCTCTGTGTCCTGCTCCCTTACTATAACTTGAGCCTGATCTTGATAATAGGCATGACAAGCAGATACTACCCATTACATACATATTTTCATGATAAACAATAACTAGTCCTCAAGTAAGAGGACTTGACAGCACCATTTGCCACCCATAGTTCATCCTAAATTTATCTGGTAATTGGAATGAACATCTGTGTTAGTTAATTGACTTTATGCAAAGGAAAGATCTATGTCCCGCTCCCTTACTATAGCCTGAGTCTGATCTTGATAGTAGGCATGTAAGAGTTTGGGGATCTCTGAGAGAGGTACAGCTTAAGGAAAAAGTGAGCCTCATAGTAGAGTTTCTGAGCCAACATGTTGCAACAGAGAACAGAAATAGTAATGTAGTGTGTCTTTGCATGAGGAGACTGGAGCCTGTAAATTTCACAGTGTGATGGGAAGTATCAAAAAGTATCTGTGACCCTTGAGCTTGTGTGGACATTGGCTGAGAGAAAGAAGTTCTTGAGCATGCAAGGCGCTGATGATCAGGATATGACACCTAGGGAAGCTTGATCAATCAGTCGTACTAGGGATGGGATGATGACGTATCAATACTTCAGCAGATCATGCTTCAGTGTCAGAGGAAAACAAAGTATCATCTGAATGAAGAGACCACCTAGAACCAAGACAAAGATGAATAAATAAAAGACTCTTCCCAGTTGGGGAAATATAATTAAAAATCCCTCAACCCAGAGAACCTCAGCACAAGGGTAGCATGGAAAATAAACAGTTTTGTTTTTGAATAAGCACAACCAGAATGTGATGCAATCTGCTAAGAGGTTGTCTTAACATCACAGGCAATCTGCTAAGAGATTTCAAAGACAGAAAGAGATCTCTCTCTTTGGAGACAAGCAGATACAACCCATTACATACATATTTTCATGATAAACAATAACTAGTCCTCAAGTAAGAGGACTTGACAGCACCATTTGCCACCCATAGGTCATCCTAAATTTATCTGGTAATTGAATAGAACATCTGTGTTAGTTAACTGGCTTTATACAAAGGAAAACTGCACTTTTCATAACGTTATGACAGAAAGTAGATTTGAAATTTGGAGTCAGATGACTGTGGAAGTTAGGTACCAATTCTCCTGTAGAAACTGGCAGATGGGCCAGTATGTCACTTGATATTTACATTTTTAGGGGTTGGCTTCCAGGTCCTTGAGAAAGAAATTTCTGGGTTGCAAAACTGGCAAGAGGCTTTTATAAAGAGATTTACATACATTTACAATTACAAGTTTACAAAAGAAAATGCTGTAGGGAAAGAAAGGGGGTTATCTCTTTCCTTTAATCTTAACAGGGAGAATTAAGCCTCTTATTCGGAATTTTTATTTGTTTGTATATTCCACTGATGTCCATCCTAGCAGCATTTAAGCTTCCTGAGGCTTAAAAACCTTAGGATGAAAGAAGGGAAAGGGAGAATAATCACAAAAGTGACTATTTTGTGTCTGAGATATCACTGCATTTGACTAAGTTTACCTGGAAGTTGACAAATGGGACCTGGAGACAGACATTCGGTTCAACCTAAAGTTGTTTTTGGTGACTTTGCACCCATTGTAGACAGAATTGAACAGGTATGCCTCATCACTGAGACCTAGGAGCAGGTGGGTAGAGCCGGGGTGGCCAGCAGAAGCAGCTTCATCTACCTCCAGGCAATACCTACACTTCCTCTGTATACTGTAACTAAAGGTTGGAAAACATTGGCTTATTGACTTTGTCTCTTAGTTGTGCAATGTTGCTTGGCAAGCTTAGAAATTACAATATTCAGAAGATACTACAGTGTTGGAGTAGAAGTTGTGATTTGAGAGACCAAAATTGGTGCCTCTTTGTCAACCAAGAGGAACCCAAAGTTAAGAAAACAAAATTATGGGGCAGTTATGGGTTCAGGGCTTGGCTGGCATGACAAATTTCTAATTTCCGGTGGTTAAATTCCCTAACAATAGGAGTTCTCAACTACAACTCTGGACAGAGGACCAGCCTTACATTCTTCCCTAAGAAGCTATTGCAGACCTTGGGCCAGTTTCAGTCAGTTTATAGAGGTGGCACACAAATTGTCTTTGAGTTCCATATCTCACCTTTTAACATAAAGAACCAAATTATACCCCATTTTAATGCTAAAACCCCATCCAAAGTGAACATAGAATACATGTTACGCCCTTGTTTACCCAGTCCACAAGCAATGGACTCCTCTCATAAATATGTATAGCCTGTTTATATGTAGTATACAAGCTCTGTGAAGCATAAACCCAACGTTTCCTTCTAAGAGAGTACACCTTTGGTTCACGCTAGAGGTTTTCTCTTCCTGACTTGTAAATTGATATTATCAATAAAGCTCTCCTTTCTACTATTTAGCCATCCTGGTGGTCTTTTGGAAGACAAGATACTCAATTACTATCAGGACTATGAATGAACGCAAGTATGAATAACCATTATACACGGATGAGAGACTTTATGGGGAGAGTACATCTTTGGAGAGAACAGCTAGGTGTCTGCACAGTGTAGCAGACTGGAATTTTCAAAAAGTTTGAAGAAATTAGTTTATATTCTACCAAAGGCGGTCATTTAGAAGCTCCAGTTTTCAAAGAGACACACTAATCAATGTTTTTCATTTGTCACACCACATTGGCAGACATTGACAAAGTCTCTTGCTTATCCTTCACAATAGAAATGTGATGGGGTGACTGAAGATTTGAGTGTCTTATGACCGCTTTGTGTACTTAGCTCTGATATTTTATTTATTGTTAGCATCTTGATCCCCAAAGCTCTCTTCTTTCATGTATCATGGTCAATTGGCTGTGACAGAGTAAAGGAATTTTATAGAACTATCACCAGTTCTAGGGACATACCCTGAAATGATCAAGGACAGATTTTGATTCAAGAACACATGATTAAAGGTGTCATTCAAATTAGAAATGATGAAAGCTCGTATTACTGGCATTTTAATTTTTTTACTAATGCCCATTTATTCCTACATTTAACATGGTTACTGAATACCTCTCTTGTGGCAAAGACTATTACAGATACTAGGGATAAAATGATGAATCAGTCATGATTGTTGCCTTCAATCAGTTCGCAGCCTGGTAGGGAAAAAGTCATAAATAGACACATTATAATCCAACAATCAGATAAATATAGGAATATCAACTAAGGAGGTGGTAGTTAACTTTGCTGAATGTTTCAGAAAAATGAGGATATGGATTGCTTACCATTCCCTGAATGCTAAGCTATTTCACTCTACTTTGCTTGGTGAGTCATAGGTACCACTAGAAAAGAAGGCATAAGAGCTTTAAAATGTAAAGAATTTAGAATATTTCTCTCCCATTTTCCTCATTAACCATACAGTTTTTACAATTCATTCAATTAGTCCTTTTGAGTAAAGGCATGTCAGTTATTTGCGTAAACAGACAATCCCTCTAGCAATATATAAAATGCCACTCTCAGATTTTATCATCTCTGTGTTGTCTTGAGCAGTATTGTAATTAAATCTAATTAAATAGATTTATGGTTTGGAAGCTAGTGGTCATGAATAAATACGTGTCCCCTGAAGCTATTTGCTCAATTTGTGCTTTATGTCTTTTAACTTGCTTCAATTTTACATATTCAGCTTAATCTTCAATTTACTTGTTGGTTTGCTTATGGGTGGAGTTAAACTTGGAATTATATGCTCCTTTTGTAGAATATTTGATTTTCTTACAATTGCCCTTTGGTGTTCTTATTGTTACTTATTTTGAATGGGGGACTTATAGGTAGCTTATTATCAAAGAAAATAGCAAAATACTTTTCAAATCCAATAGAATAATTTTGCAGAATAGAAAGGGGGAAAATATTTAAAGAAAAAACAAATAGTTAAATTAGAGTTAGAATATACTTAAAAAGGCAGTGAAAGAAAGACAAAAGAAATACAAATGGCTAATAAACATTTCAAAGGAACCCTTACTTAGCTTCAGCAGTAATGAAAGAAATACAGATTCAAATGAGAATCACATGATATATTTGACTATTAAATTAACATGAAAAACTTTAGATATCTAAGGTTTGCTAATGATGTGGAGAGCAACACATTGTTGGTAGCAGTTAAATTACCTTTTTCTGGAAAACAATTTGCTGATGATCATAACAAGACTTATGGAATTCATATTCTTTAACCTAATAATTTCATGCTAAGAATCTAGTTTAAATTTAATGTCAAAATTTAGTGAAAAGCTTGTACATAAAAATGACCATCATAAAATTCATTTATTTAATAAAGGCTTTATTTTTTAGAGCAATTTTAGGTTCATAGCAAAATTGAGAGGAAGGTACAGAGAATTCCCATATACTCCCTGTCCTCATGCATGTATAATCTCCCCCATCATCAACATCCCCAACAGAGGGTTATAGTAGTTACAGTTGATAAATCTACATTGACACATTATTACCATCTAAAGTCTGTAGTTTAGATGGGTTTGTTGTGGAAAAACAGAGAGACAGTGACACTGAGGCTATCTTAGGAAGCAGTGGTTTATTAGTGCCAGCCATGACTCAGCAGGCTAATGTTCTAAGGCTGAACAACCCAGAAAAAAGAGAAGAGGGGTTTTACACATTAGTTTAGGTAAGGGAGGGGGATGAGGTTGTATGTCTACACATTTTTCTTTGGAATTTGCAAGGTTGTATTTAGCAAAACCAGATATTCAAAGAACAAATTGTCTCCAGGGTATACATGACAAGCAGGATTGTAAACCAATAACTTCACAAAGAGAGGATGTAGGGGTGGGGGTGGGGGGTAAGGTTGTGAGTCATTACTATCTTGCACTTCCAGGAAAGTACCTTGTGGCTATTTGGTTTCCTCATGTCCCATGTCTAGCAGGTTTGAAGTTTGCAGACTGAATTTTAAAAAGGAATAATTTTAACTGTTTTCAGCTCCTCTCTGCCACAGGTTCATTCTTGGTGTCATACATTCTATGGGCTTGGAAAAATGTGTAATGACATATGTCTACCATTATAGTATCATACAGAATATTTTACTGCCCTAAAAAATCCTCTGTGCTCTGCCTATCCAATGCCCCCATCCCTTTGCCCTGCTATTCTCCGCTCCCCTAACCCAACTCCTGACAGGACTGATTTCTTTACTGTCTTGGTAGTTTTGACTTTTCCTAAATGTTTCACCATGTTACTTAGGACAGAAGAGGGCCTGTGGGAGTTCTTCCAAACTCTCTTAGCATGGATATGTCATGCATTTCCTATTCTAACATGGCCACAGAATGTTAGGGTGTCAGTGGGGAGTTCTATAAGTCCTTCAGCCTACCTGTGGGTTTATTCAGGAATTTCTGTACAGGTCTCCTTTACTATAACAATTTCAAACATATCTGGACTCCTATGGCCCTGTTCTTTGGGACTCACATCATATAGCATGTGGCCATTTCAGATTGGCTCATTTCATTTAGTGGAATGCATTGAAATTTCCTTCACATCTTTTCAGGGCTTGATAGCTCTTTTCTTTTTAGCATTGAATAGTATGCTTTTGCTTGTATGTAACACAGTTTATTATCTACTGAAGGACACTGTAGTTGCTTCTAAGTTTAAAAAATTATGAATCAGGCTGTTGTAAACATCTATGTGCAGGTTTTTGTGTGGACAAGGTTTCAGCTCCCTTGGATAGATATCACAGAGTGTGATTGTTGGATTATATGGTAAGAGTATGTTTAATTTTACAAAAACCTGCCAAGCTGTCTTCCAAAGTAGCTTACTGTTTTGTATTCCCCCCAGCAATGAATAAGAGTTCCTACTGCTCTACATTTTCAACAGCATTTTGTATTGACAGCATTTTCAATTTTGGCTTTTTTTTTTTTTTTTTGAGTTGAAGTCTCACTCTGTTGCCCAGGCCGAAGTGCAGTGGCATGCTCATAGCTACTCCAACATTGACCTGCTGGGTTCAAGAGATCCTTCTGCCCCAGCCTTTGAAGTAGCCAGAACTACAGGTATGTGTTACCATGCCTGGCTGATTTTTTGATTTTTTAAAATTTATTGTAGAGATGAGATCTCTCTACATTGCCCAGGCTGTTCTCGAACCAGCGGCTCGGGCAATTTGCTCACCTTGGCTATTCTAATAAGTGTGTAGTAGTATCTCATTGCTATTTTAATTTGTATTTTCCAAATGGCATATAATGTTGGGTTCTTTTCATATGCTTGTCACTTGTATATATTCTTTGGTGAGGTATCTTTTAAGGTCTTTGATGCATTTTTTAATTCAGTTTTTTGTCACACTGTTATTTTTAATATCCGTATAGCAATAGAACGGCTTTTAAATTAATGATGACACATAAATAATTTTAAAGTATTATGATACCATAAAGTTATCTATTTATTCCATCAGTAGTTTTTGAATGCTAATGTGACAGGAAGTGTGTAAGACCTTAGAAGCAATGTTTTCAAAGACTGATTAAGGAGACGGTGTTAGGAACACAGATTATGGAGCTTACCTGGGTCCACTTCCTGGCATATGATTTATTTTCTGTGCCTTTGTTTCTTCATCTGGGATAATGGCATAATATGGAACCCCACTTTGTGAGATATTTGTGAAACTTAAGTGAATAATTATATTTTAAGCACTTAAAGCAGTTACTGACATTTAGCAACTTCTATATAATTGTTATTATATTCATTGGTATTAATGTTAGTATTATGGCAAGTGAAAAACACTTTACAACATGCTCTGATTTTTGTATATCACCCCTACTCAAAGTCAAAGTATTTATAATATTTGAATGGGAATATGTCGAACGAATAGATGAAATCATTTATTAATAAAATAATTATATTTATAGGAATTTTTAATTCACAAAACTTAGAAATAAATAAAAAAGAAACATAATTTTTCTTTATTTTAAAAATAACCGAACTTTATCATACCTGGAATTTCAATTCCACTAATGACAAACACAACCTTTGTCAATTGAGTGATTGTTTACTTATTTCAAGTTTACCATAATTAGACAATTTGGATGCTCATGAAGTCATCTAGAGTTTTCTTTCCTTCCTTTTATCCCTATGGCTACCCCAGGTTTTTAAGCGGAGGTTATGAAACATCAGTTTGTTAGGGAAGAATGTATCATTCTGGCTTTTCATTATTGTTAGTATTAGATGCTTAATCCTTTTTTTCTATTAGCATCAATTAATTAGTATTTTTTCTCCCAGAGTATATACTAGGATAACATATTTCCTTCTTTCTCTCATGCTCATTTTATTTTGTCTGTCTCCCTTTTCATCACAGTAGTTTCCAGGCTCTGTCTCTTTCTTTCTCTCTCTCCCTCACTCTTATTCTTGCTTTAATTTTCTCTTTCTCTCTGGCATTTTTGATGCCATCTTAGAATCAAGACGTTGAATATTTCACCATGTTACTTAGGACAGAAGAGGGCCTGTGGGAGTTCTTCCAAACTCTCTTAGCATGGATATGTCATGCATTTCCTATTCTAACATGGCCACAGAATGTTAGGGTGTCAGTGGGGAGTTCTATAAGTCCTTCAGCCTACCTGTGGGTTTATTCAGGAATTTCTGTACAGGTCTCCTTTACTATAACAATTTCAAACATATCTGGACTCCTATGGCCCTGTTCTTTGGGACTCAGAGCATGTTTGTGAGGAAAGACAGAAATAAATGCTTCTTTTTAAGTACTAAAACTTTATCTTTTAGGCCTTAATGATTCCCATTTCTGATAATGATCCCCATGTCTAAAAATAGTCAGTGCTCTGCTTGCTGACGGTTTAATGAAAAGTATTAATTTTTCTAGTCCTCTTATTGATGTTGTTTCTTTTCCCAGGAAATTATTTGCTATATCTACTGAGTAAGCTAGTCCTGTTCAATGACTTCCTTAGAGATGCTTTAGTTAACATTTGTCAAGGCACCATGAAAGAGGTGCCATAATTCTCATAATTCATTTTGAAATCTACCAGAACCCATGCATTTTGAAGTTTTAAAGAGTCTGAAGAGCAGAATTTTTTTTAAAAAACAAACTTAAGTGGTTCATGAGATTTATAGTAAATAAAGTAAATATAATTACTATATATATATTATATATAGTTACCATGGGAATGATAGTAAACTGTAGTAACTAAACAGTAAAGACATTAAAAAAGTTTATGACTTTGAAATATTTAAATTGTGTTAATTTTGCCTGTGCTTGTGTTTGATTGGTATCTTAATAGTGTTTCCAGCCTATATTATTTGATTGAATATTCTTTTAGGTCCTGGTTTCCTAGGACTAGGTGAGGGAAATAACCTCAGTGCAAGAATGAGTTCAAAGCACACTATTTGGAAGAAAGGAACATGTTGCCTCAGGGAAATATATTTTCTTAATTTATAGTAAAATTCAAAGGTAACAATTATCTTTAGAAAAATATTGTTTTGTTTTCATCTTGCTTAATAAAAATAACTACCTTGAGTTGATTCCTTTTAACCAGGATGTTTAAATAAAAGCTTTTTCTTTCTGTTAAGTCATACTTTACTTAGATCAGTCATGATTTGGATAAACATAAAAACAACCTATACAGAATATTTGCCACTGTGGCTTTTCTAGAGTTTCTAAATTTACTTGTGAAATTTAAACTTTGAATATTTACTCAAGATACCTAATGATTATGTCATTTAAAAATTATTTTAATATTATAGTGTTGTCCATAAAGCTTGAAATCATAGGCATACATATACAATGCCATCAATGTTGTCTTTAAGCAATACAAATAAAATAAAACTTTTTAGATTTTATAAGCATCCTGAATAACTGCTGAGGAACTTACTGGAGTTCTGCTTTCTCTGTTTAGTATCTTGAATAGACTTATGATTATTAAAAAAAAAAAACACTGTTATTAGCACATACTTTTATGTAGTTATGCTTTTCTCTTTATCTGGAAACGTAGAACAATGTTAACATTCATATAGGCTGCCTACATTTATGGTAAAGGTTATACATTGATGAACCCTACAATGTGTTAAAATTGGAAAATGTCTTATAAAAACCCCAATTTCAGACTTCTCTGAAAGAATCTGCAATCTGATAACCTGGGCTCACATTCTTCCACTGGAGAAACTATCTAGAGTCAGGAAAGAACTGCTACTTTTAGGAGAATTTCTACCATCTTTGCTACTTCCTGTTACTTCCCTTGTCCTTATTCTCTCAGAGGACCTTGGAAGGCATACAGGTTGGAATCTGATTTTAATGAAAGCATCAACACATATTTATCACCAGTGGTTCCTTCACGGCTCAAGAATTTTTGAAAATATATTTTCACCATAGGACCAACAGAATAGGATCTGAGTGAGCATGGACTTTCAAAATCTCTCATCCGGGGTGACACCAAACACATCTAATAAAAGGCTGAAGCATACTGTAAAGTGTTCAAATGGTTTCAAATAGTCACATAAAGCCAGGCTCGGTGGTTCAGCCTGTAATCCCGCACCTTGGGAGGCTGAGGTGAGTGGATTGCCTGAGTCCATGGGTTCGAGACCCGCCTGGGCAACTTGGTGAGACCTCATCTCTACAATAAATCAACAAATTAGCTGGGTGTGGTAGCGTGTACTTGTAGTTTCAGCGACTTGCAAGGCTGAGGCAAAAGGATCGCCAGAGCCCAGCAGGTTGAGGCTGCGGTGGCCGGAAGCGGCCACTGCACTCCAGTCTGGGCGACAGAGTGAGACTCCAATTCAAAAAAACAAACAAACAACAAAAAACCACGAATAGTCACATAATAAAAATTAACTCATACTAAGCAACTGTGATGAGTATGACACTGTTTTCTATATAAACTATAATTTTCACAATAGCTGGGAGATAGTTATTATCTCCACTTAATAAATAAGACTCAGAGAAGTTAAGACCAAAGTTGTAAATTAATTAAGTGGCAGAGCTTATTATCAAACCTAGGTTAGTCTGGTTTCAAAGATTGTGTGCCTGTGTTACATTTATGTAGGCAAACATCAACATTATTGAAAGACTTATTTTTGTCCTTAACCTAGAGGTCAAATGCTCTATAGAGAAGAACATGAATGCAATGAATTTGAATGTAAATTATGCTTGTGTGTGTCTAAATCAATTCTCACATTTTTTTTTCTAGAAAGAGCTATAGTTTTCATTAGATTCTCAGAAGGTAGAAGTGACCTGGAAAAAAGGCTAAGAAATATGAATAATTGCATAATGCAGACATTTCTTGGAATTATAAAAATTTGCTAACTTGGCTCTAAGCACAAAATTTGTTTCTGATGTCATTTGCTTACCCAGCATAGACAAATCCTTCAGAATCTTTTCCCCCTCTTCAGTGAATTTAATCATTCTGTTTTCAACTACCTTATTTTTCAAAAAGGAAAAAAAACCTATAATTTTATTTTTGATTAATGACATTAAGAACAGTTCCACTGTGTAAGGGAAGGGTTCATTTATGACAAATAAGACATCAGAGTAACAATTCCATAAATTCACTTTCATTGAAATGTCACTATTCTTTTTCCTCTTTCGTTTCCTCTTCTCTCTCTTTCTGTCTCTTTCTTTTCTCCTTAAGCAATTCAATCCAGAAGCAATTAGAAGGAGCAAAGCAATCTGGGTGTTTACAGTTGGGAGGGGTGGTGGGGGACCTGGCCAGTAAGGAGGCTGTCCATGCTAGGAAATCATGGCGCAGTATAGGGTACTATAAATGTGCAGAGGGATGAGAGCTGTCTGTGTAAGAAAGTAGCCCAGTGAGGATGTCAGAGCTCATGTAAGGTGTCAGGTGCTATAGGTTGAGGAAGGTGAGTAGAATATCTTGGTAAGGGATTGCTTGACCCAGGATACACAGTCCAAGCTGAATGAAGAAGGCTTCCTTGCAGATGCATGCCTAGCTCAGAGAGTCTGCTCCTTAATTGAGTTAAAAAGTCATTTCTGTTCAGGAGTCAAAGTCCAAATGGAGCAATGATGTTATCTGCAAGAAGGGTGGTTTCCCTGTAGTATTGAAACCTGAGAAAGGTGAGAAGAATATCTCTCCAGTATGGAAGCCTAGAGTGGAACAACAGAGTCTGAGCAGGTTGAGGAATTCATTTGTGTGGGTGGGCATCCCGGAATGAGTTGTTGGACCTGAGTCAAGTAATAGGATGTGATGAAGGAATCCACATGAGGAGGGGGTGGCAGCAACTATGAAAGATGGGTTACATAAAGGAGGTGGGAAAAACCAATGCTTATATAAAGATAATAGGAGCAAATTTCTCAATGTTGGGAAAAAAAGAGTTAAAAATATGCAAAGGGAGAACACTAGAATGCATTCTATGTGTTGGATAGGAATTACAAGTATCAATGTGAACTTCTGGTTTTCAATGTACATGCAAAGATGCATAAATACATTTAGATGTAAACACATTTATATATTTATATTAGAAACAAATATATGTGTGTGTGTGTACATGTGTGTTCTCCATATATTTCCCATTTCTGTCCAATGAGAGAGTCTCCTATAACATTCCAAAAGCAATGGACATGTCTAGTTTCTAGATCTTATCTTATCTTTTAAAGATCTTTCTCCACCAGAAGGCATCAGGACTTTTGAAGAATGATTAATCCCAGATTGAGGCAAGAAAAAAGTACAATGTTAGGATGTTAGCTGGGAACTTCTTATTATCAAAGAAAGTAGGGAAATGCTCAAAACATGCTAGGGTCATCATAGCCAAGTTTAAGGAATTCCCTCCAGTTAATCCAGAACAATTTGAGAATTAAATAAAGAAACGTAATAATGAGTCCTACCTCTTGAATAAAATAAGGATCATAAGTCCATATGGTCACAAATAAATAAAATAATACATATTAATAAGGAACATAATATTTACATTGTTTTTAAATCCCTCATTATTAAACGCTTGATAATTACAAAAGAGTAACTTTACAGTGAAGAAACCTGAAAGACACTGCCTTAATCAAGTTAACATCATCATTAATGGGACAAATCAAAACCATGTACTGCCTGAAATGATGCAAGAAGGAGAACACAGTATCACTTCTCTAATATTCCTGCAAAATTGCATAACCTGAGTCTGTGATGAAAAGCTGAATAAACTTAGATTGAGGACATTATGCCAAATAACAGGCTTTTACGTCTCAAAATTTAAAATTTTGAGTGTCAAGGAATGCCAAGGAAATGCAGATGGCAGAAATCCCCTTTTACTCTTCCCAGTGGCAGCTCAGAAAATTATAAAAACAAAGAAACAAACAAGCCTTCAAAAAGACCCATTTAATAGTTTATTTTAAAAAAATTATTATATAACCCCTTTGCCATAGTGTTTTATTGCCAAGACTTACAAAACGCATATTCCTCTAAAAGTATATAACTTTTCATAGGACATTTCCAAGGATCATAAATGGACAACCTTCAGAAGAAAAACTCTAGCTAATAAACTAAAATAAAAAACGAACAAATCTATGCAATATTACCAGTAATCAAAAAATGCAAATTAGAACAACACATATCATTGTTGTCTGTCAGATTGACAAATTGCAAATAAAACAACGAATATTAGTTGTTGACAAAAGTAAAGAGAAATAGGCACTATAATAGTCTATTGGTTGGTGTTTCACTGACAACATTTTTGGAGAAGAATTAGGCACTATGGCTAAAAACTTCTTAGAAATGCTTATGCGCCTTGACTGAGAAATTTTACTAGGAGTATATGCCAACTAATTAAAATTATGTGCAAAGATGTTGCCATATTAATATTGGTTAAAATGTGGCTTCTAATTGCAAAACTATGAATTAATGAACAATAATGTATTGTTTAGATAACTAATGAAAGTATTACAAATAATGGTATAGAAATATATATTGATGCCCATGGATTCAAGACCAGCTCGGGCAACTTGGCAAGACCTCGTCTCTACAATAAATAAAAAAATTAGCTGGGAGTGGTAGCATGTGCCTGTAATTCTGGTGTTCTGGTTACTTGGAAAGCTGAGGAGGAATGATAGCTGGAGTCTGGTAGGTCGACGCTGGGGTGATGGCCGTGAGTGTGCCACTGCCACTGCACTCTAGCCTAGGTGACGGAGTGAGACTCCCACTCAAAAAAAAAAAAGTAAGAAAGAAAGAAAAAAGAAATATATTGATATGAAAAGATGTTCACGACCAATTACTAAATGGAAAAAGTGAGTCACAAAACAATTATCACAGTAGGAACCCAATTTTGCTAAAAAATATATTCCTGCTAATAATTAAATGGGTAGGAAAATGTCTGAAAGAAATCTCTAAAATATATAATTATGATTATCTCTGGATGTTGAATCTATAGTGATTTTTATTTTTATTTTTCATTCTTTTTGTTTATCTGTATTTTTTGAAATTATACATTAAGAAAATAGTACTTATGCAATTAAAATTTATTAAAGCTTCATAAAGTTACATGTATCAGATGTTCACTGTAGGTACTTGGTCCACTTTAAAGAATTATCGCCATTTTCTTGGTGTACATTTTCCCTTAAACAAAACTCAATCTTATATGAAGCCTCCTTTTCACAACATTTTCTTGCTTAACTTTATGAAGCCTGTAACTTTTTAAAGAAAAGCATGCAACTTGTCTGGAGACATTTTCATAGGTTGATTTAATCATGCCAAACCTGTCAGAAACACTTAAGGAACTGCATTTGTTTATTGGAGCTACATGGTGTTCAAGAAAAGCGAAGTCAAAACAGAATGAAATAAAGTATATGCCCAAAATAGACAAGCATGCCAAGATGCCAACAAAACAGTTCCAGTGGTGATGCATGCATGCAAGCAAATTAAACAAATTCCCAAGGGAGTTAAAAGTAAAGCAGAGATTCATGTTAAAGTGGCTCTGTGGGAGGGAAAAATATCAGGATTCCCATAATTATTGCCAAAGATGAAGTTTCTATATATTTCAAATTCTTAAACAATTCCTTCTACTTAAAAATTTAGCCTCAGTGTTCCTCAGTTTTTGGGGTTTTCCTGACTCACCCCAAATTTGCAATTATTCATATTTCTAGACATTACCAAGTTGTTCTATGATTGTGAATCTCTTTGATCTGACTGTGAGCTCTGGTCTGGAACTACAGCTGACACTGTTGGTCATTCTTTTTGTAGCTGTAGTGCTTGGCATGGTGCCTTTGTTTCAGAGCAAGCATTTAGGAAGTATTTTTAAATGAAAACACTAGATTCATTGAAAATACATTAAAACATTTAGACTGAAGAATTAGAAGATTATCTATTATCAGTGGTTTTATTACACATGTGTACATGAACTATGTTTGGTAAAATCTTTTATATCATTTAAAATTATTGTGTGACCCAACTCTATACTTCATTTTCACCTTAGAAATGTCAATAGGAATTTGTCCATTGGTACTGAAAGAAAGCAAAGGCCGGGCTCGGTGGCTCAGCGTATAATCCCAGCACTTTGGGAGGCTGAGGCGAGTGGATTGCCTGAGCCCATGGGTTTGAGACCCACTCGGGCAACTTGACAAGACCTCATCTCTACAATAAATCAAAAATTAGCCAGGTGTGGTAGCACGTCTGTAGTTCCAGCTACATTTGGAAGGCTGAGGCAGAAGGATCACCAGAGCCCAGCAGGTCGAGGCTGAGGTGGCTGGGAGCATGCAACTGCACTCCAGTCTGGGGAGCAGAGTGAGACTCCAACTCAAAAAAAAAAAAAGAAAGAAAGAAAGCCAAAAAACAAAACAAAACAAAACAAAAACAAAAACAAAAAAATACGAGAGAGAGAGAGGACAGAAGGAAGGAAAGAGAGAGGGAGAGGAAGGGGAAGAAGAGAAGGTAACAAAGGAAAGACAAATTCTGTTTCTCACATATACAATAAACAACTTCACACATATTGCCCCTGAAACTTTATGCTAAGTCTCCATGTTTATTTTTCTTGTTTAAGTCCTGCAAGCTGGACACTTTGCACTGTTCACAAAAACCTCAGAACTCTACAGGGGAGGCCCAGAGTGGTCTCACAGGCATACGCAGTGGCACATGGAAATATTGTAAGCGTCACCAGGGAAGATAATGTGGATTACAAGCAATCACATTATCCAAAAAGGCAGATTATTTTCTGTTTCTGCTGAGATTCAACATTCCCGAGTTGTGGTTTCTGATACCCAAACTCATTATGTCAGCCATCACTCTAGCCTGTTTTGCTAAAGAAATGTATTACAGTCTGATAAGAGTAAGATAATTTAGTATTGTTCAGATTATGTTAAATTTCTACCTTAATTATACTTTTTGGTAAAGTAAGTGCATTTTAACATTTTATTGCCTTTTTCAAAATGTACCTGCCTATTTCCATTTAATAGATCTTAGACTCTCTCTCAGAAGACAGGGACCCTTGTCTCACAGAGCACACACCCAGCAAATGGAAGCTTGGCTGAATGAGTACATGAGTGAGAAAGCTATTTTCTTTAGTTAAATATTAACTTTTGCTGCTACAAAACAAAACAAAAAGATGAGGGAAAAAAACTGTTTTCTCAGATCTCTTCCATGGAATATTTATCTCATTGGACAGTAGTATTTAAGATAAAATAAATTATGAATGTTGCAAACAAGTTTAAATAAAGTAAAACATTTTTTCAACTCCATGACACATTGGATCATCTGATATGTACACCAATTATGAATTTCTAAGAAGACTTGCAGTATACAATATTTACACATTTTATCTGATTTGAAACCTTTCTTGCTAGAACCTTTGCCAAGATTGTGTTCTGGAAACTAATTTTGGAAAGATTGTTTTACATTATTACTGTAACAATAATTGACATTTATTCATCATTTGGAATGTGCCAAGTGTTGTAGTAAGTGTTAAGGTTATAGAGATAAATAAAAGAATGTCTGCCCTTGAGGAGCACAGGCGTACACAGAGCACACAAATTGTGTAGTCAAATTGCTAGTGATCTAATAGAGGTGTGAATTGAGTGCTCAGGGAACAAATATGTAGGAAGTAGCTGACTTCAGGAAGAAGTTAGGGCGCATTGTAGAGAGTAAGTTAATTCATTAGCTGCTTTTCTTTAACAGGTGGCAAACAGCATCCTTAGGGCATTGAGAATGGAGAAGTTTTTTTTTCTTAAGAACAATGAATGAAAAAAAAGGAGATGAGACTTTTGATTGCTTCTTGCATTTGCTTGCTGCCACTTCTGCCTTTCATCAGAGTGTGCCACTGTGACCCTACTTTAAGAATGGAGAGTGACTTAGCAATGAAGCTCTAGACAGAGGGTTAGGTGACGAACAGCTGTGCACATTTTGTGCTATTGTTCTTCCAACACCCATCGCCACTTCTTCTGGAGTGGAATGGAGCTTCAATTTTCTTTAGGAGAATAACTCTTCCTCCACAAACCATCTAAGTTGCTCCAGTGAGTTCATATTGACAAGAGGTGGGTATGTGACCTAAACTGAGATAATCTATGTATTCTATTCCTCTGGATACGGTGTTTGGTTCAGTGTTGTAATTCAAGCCAGTGAGGCTCAATTTGGTTCAAATATGATAAAAACCCTGTGAAATGGAAGCTCCCTTTCCACCAGACTTGAGGCTGATAGAATACAGATCTCAACTTGCCACTTCAGGAAAACTCTGTCGACAGAGACTGTCTGCGAATGAAGTCAACATGGAGGACAATAGTGCTGAGAAATGAAGAGGGAAACACATCTGGTTGTCATTTTTGGCATCTGGATTCAGCCTGAATTGAAACTACTTGAGTTTATTATTTATATGTCAACTAAATATTCTTCTTCTTTTAACTCATTTGACTTGAGTTTTTATCTTTTGCCACAGAAAACAGCCTTATACGAACTAGCTTCTAACTAGTTGTGTGCCTCTAGCTTAGTCTCTGTCACTAAATAAGAAAGAACCTCAGTTTCCCCATCTGTCATATAAAATGGATGAATTCAAGATGGTACTGTGGAGCAGCAGACCCTGTTGTTGCTGATCAAGGCAGAGAGTAGGCCCCACTACAATAAACGGATGCACCTTGAACATTTTTGGAAAGGTGACACACCCTGCACTCAGAAAAGTTCTCTTTGAACACACAGAGACCAGAAAGCCATAGTGGATGCAGGAATCTGGGTGCTCCATCCCTCAACGTGCCCCAGGCTAGTATAAGAACTGAAGCCCTGCCAGGTGAATGAAAGTGGGTGAGTGAGCCAAAGACACTTTGGATTGACTGCCCCCTCCTAGACAGGTGTGAGTCATCGGTCCCATGTGAGAGGAGTCCTGAGCAGGGCTTTGAGCAATGAGCACAAGCAGAATGGGAGAAAGATCAGCACTGGGGCAGTTGCAGAGAATGAGGCTTTCTGCTGGACTGGTGACTCACAGGCGGGTAGGACTCATCTGCAGAGTGAACCGAGCATATGTGCATTTCCAGCAGTTGGTGGTCATTCCTCCAGGAAGACCAGGAAGAACCCCCTCAATCCCTGCATCCTGGCAAGGCAGTGCCTGCCACCTCAGAGGCAGAAAAACGGTTCTATTTCAAGAGCAGAGTGTGTACCTAAACAGGGAGGGAGTTACACAACAAACATTCGAGGGATCTCTCAATTTAAAGGCAACTAGGCTGCAGCCTGCAGTCAGCAGATGGGAGAGAAATCCTCTCCCACACTTGCACTAGCAGTGGGAGCTGAAAGCTGGCTCAACTAGTTTGGTTGCTGATGAGACGCTCTGCAATGAGAGAATCCTGCCCCAAGGTGGAGCAAGGAGCAGGTGTGAATGCCCCTCACTCTCTCACCAAGTGACATATATTGAACCACAGAAAGGACTCTAGAATAGAAAGTAATTGAATAACTTCAGAGCTTTAAGTCTAAAGAGAAAGTATAATGAGTAAAGAGAAGCTTGTCACTAATGAGGAAAAATCAACAAAAAAATACAGGCAACACTCAGGGTTCTAAAGAAACAATGCCTGAAAAAACAGCTATCAGAGCACAAACAATAGAAACTCCCCAGAACAACCTGCCCTAGATGATAGCTACAGAAATCAGAGAATGGATAGTAAAAGTAAACAGGAACCAAGAGGAATTAGAATCAAAGCTCACTTAAGTTATACAGGAAGTAAGAGTGGAGGTGGCCAAAAAAAAAAAAAAAAAAGCCCGTTCTGAAATAATGGAAATGAAAAAATTTCATCCTGGAAATCAAGAATACACTAATCTAGCATTGGTAATAGAGTCAACCAAGCAGAGGAGAGAATCTCAGAGTTTGAAAGCTAAAATATGGACTTAACTAAGTCTGTCAAAAACACAGAACAAAAGCTTAAAAAAGAAGAAGCAAAGTCTCTGAGAGATGTGGGACTCTGTCAAGAATCCAAATCTTTACCTGATTTGTATCCCTGAAACAGAAAGGGAAACAGGAAATACCATGGAACACGCATTCTATGAGGTCATTCAAGAAAACTTCCCACATTTACCCTGAAAGTTGACCATCTGGGCACAAAAGATTCAGAGATTCAGAGACTCCCTGAAAATAATCATATAAGAAGACCATCCCCAAGGCACATAGTAATTTGCCTCTACAAAAAACAAACAAACAAACAAACAAAAAAAACAAAACATGAAAAAAAGCCCTAAAGTCAGCAAGATAGAAAGGTTAGACTACCTTCTGGGGAAAACTCATTAGAAATGCTCCAGACTTATATACAGAAATTCAATAAGCCAGAAGGTTCTGGAGTCCAATTTTTAATGTTCTTAAAGATAAACAATTCCAGCCAAGAATTTCCTGTCTTGTCAAATTTCACCAGTAACAGAAAACTAAAATCATTCCCAGACATCTAATCTCTAAAAGAATATGTTGCCTCGAGACCAACCCTTCAGGAGATACTTAAGAAGGTGTGGAATACAGAAATAATAAGCATAGTTATATCCAGCACAAAACTACAGGCAAGCACAGATTTAACAGATTATACAGAGCACTCACAAAAATGAAAATACATGCATATATAAATACAAAAGTAAAAAGGAAACAAAGCAAACTCCAGAGAGACCTATGACAAGGAACAAACAACTCTCACTGTTCAATAATCAATCTGAACGTGAATGAACTGAATGCGCCACTAAAAAGACATAAGCTAACAAACTGGATAAAGATACATGATTCAACAGTCTGCTGCCTTAAGGAAACTCATCAAACTGCAGAGGACATCTACAGGTGCAATATTGGAGGCTGGAAGATGGTTGTTCAGGCAAATAAAAAACAGAACAGGGCAAGTGTTGCCATTCTAATATCAGACAAAGCAGTCTTCAAACCATGAAAATTAAAAAAAAAAGACATGGAGGGACACTACGTAAAAGACTCAATCCAGCAACAAGAAATATCTGTCCTAAACATATATGTACCCAACAACTACTAAGAAAACTAAGAGAGGCCATTGACTCTCACACAATCATAAGTGTAGACCTAAATAACTCACTAACAGCTTTAGCTAGATCACTGAGACAAAAAATCAAAGAAGATCCAGAACCTCAACTTGATGCTCAGTCAAATGGATTTAATAGACACCTACACAACACTTCACCCAACATCTACCGAGTATACATTCTACTCATTATCACATGGAACATATTCCAAGTTTATCTCATTCACTGACATAAATGAAGTGCGAACAAATTTCAAAAATTCAAAATAATACTATGCATCTTCTCAGATCACAGTGCAATAAAAATGAATATCACCACCAATAATACCATGCATCTTCTCAGATCACAGTGTAATAAAAATGAATATCACCACCAATAAGATCACCCCCTTCAACATGCAATGACATGTCACTAAACAATATGCTGCTGAGTGACCTCTGGGTCAACACAGAAATCAAAACAGAAATAAAAAAGATTCTTGGAAACAAACAAAAACAAAGACACATCTCATCAGAATCTCTAGGATGCCATGAAAGCAGTATTAATAAGAAAATTCATAACATTGTACACATACATCAACAAAATAGAGAGATCACAAGTATACAGCTTAATGTCACACCCAAAGGAGCTGGAAAGGCAAGTTCACCTATATTCTAACTTCAGCAGAAGAATCAAGGCTACCAAGATAATATCATAGTTGCAAGACATAGAGGACACAAATATAACAAAAAGGAGCAGCAAGACCAAAAGACTAAAAGCTGGTTCTTTGAAAGGATAAATAAGATTGACAATCCTTTGACCAGGTTGACTAAAAAAAGAAGAAAGAGAGAGAGAGAGAGAGAAAGAGAATGACAGAGAAAGAGAGAAGAGAGAGAAAAAGACTTCATTCCTGGGATACAAGGTTGATTCAACATTTGCAAGATCATAAATATAATTCAGCATATCAACAGATGGAAAACACAGAACCACATAATTATATCATTAGACAGAAAAAGCATTAAAAAAATCTAGGATTACTTGATAAAAACCCTCAAACACCTAAGCACAGAAGAAATATTCCTCAGAACAGTAAGAGTTATTTATGATAAACCTACACCACCATTTTGCCCAGTGAGCAGAAGTTGAAAGCATTCCTCCTAAGAACGGGAATAAGACAAGGATGCCCACTTGCATCTCTCCTGTTCAACAGTGCTGGAAGTCCTAGCCAGAGCAATCAGGCAAGAGAAGGAAATCAGGGGTATCCAAATAGGAAAAGAGGAAGTTAAGCTATCCCTCTTTGTTGACAATATGATTCTACATCTTAAAATCCCTAGAGAGTTTGTCAAAAGCCTCCTCACACTGATAGTTGACTTTGGTAAAATCTTGGGGTACAAAACCAATTTGCAAAAAACGGTTGCATTTCTATACACCAGCAACAAGCAGGCAGAGAACCAATGGAACAGGATAGAGATTTCAGAAGCAAAAACTTGGTCTCTCAACCAACTCATTTTCAACAAAGCCACCAATAACAACTGGGAAAGGAGATCACATTTAGCAAGTGGTGCTGGGTAAACTGACTGACCATGTGCAGAAGATTGGAACTGGACCCCAACCTATCACCATATACAAAAATAAACTCTAAATGAATCAAAGACTTAAATGTAAATCATTAAACTGTAAGAATCCTTAGCAAAAATGCAGGAAACAACCTCATGCACAAATTCTTGATCAAATTCCCAAAAGCTAATGCCATAAAAGCTAAATAGACAAGTGGGAGCTCATCAAACTGAAAACCTTTTGCACAGCATAAGACACTATCAAGAGAATGGGGAGACAACCTACAGAATGGGGAAAAAAATCTGCAAATTATGTATCTGACAAAGGTCTAACATCCAGGATCTATGAGCAACTCAAATGAAGTGAAACAAACTAACAAACCACATTAAAAAGTGGCAAAGGACAAAAATAGGCAATTTTCAAAAGAAGACATAAAAATCGCAGCCAATAGTTACATGAAAAAATGCTCAGTCTCCCTAATCATCAGAGAAATGCAAATCAAAGCCACATTGGGATTCCACCTAACTCCAGTAAGAATGGCCATCATTAATAAATCAAAAACAACATATGTTGCCACATTGCCACAAAAGGGAATGCTTCGACATTGTTGGTGGGAATGCAAGCTAGTTGAACCTTTATGGAAAGCAGTGTGGCGATTCCTAAATGAACTAAAAATTGACCTTCTATACAATCCAGCAATCTCTCTCTTAGGAATATATCTGAATGAACTTAAATCATTCTACAAAAAAAGACACCTGCACACACGTTTATAACTGCACTAGTCACAATAGCAAAAACATGGAACCAACTCTACTGCCCATCGAAAGTGGACTGGATAAAGAAAAGGTGGTATGCATACACTATGGAGTATTGTGCAGCCATAAAGAATAACAAAGTCATGGAATTTACAGCAAATTGAATGAAGTTGGAGAACTTTATACTTAGTGATCTATCACAGAAACAAAGAACTGGATAACAGATGTTGTCACTCATAAGTAGAACCTGAACATTAATCACATTAGCACAAGGGAAGGATTGGTAGTCCCTGGGTGTTACCAGGGAAGGTGGAGGAAGGGGGGAAGTGTAACAACACAAAGGTACTTGGTCCTATACCAGGGGCAGCGAGGGTCAGTTGGAGGCCCAAACTTCACCTGTATGCAGCCCACTTGTATAGTGAATCCTTACTTGTACTCCACATCTCTATAATAAAATAAAATTCAATAAAAAAATAAAATGGATGAACTCTATACATAGATTTCTTATTTTAGTTCAGGGTATATCTCATTCTCCAAGGGAATCTTACACCATATGTCTTATCAATGTATAAATGCATAAAACTAAATGTGTTTAATGAATCAGGAACATGGTTTTGCAAAAGCCTACCAACATGTCAGTAGATCACACCTTCAAGTCACTGGACAGTATGTCCTCTAATATCTTTTCCAACTCTAATTTTCTGTAATTCTGATTCCATGGCACTTTCTTAATATCCAAGTAAATTTTTCAGAATTAAGCTTATAAAGTTTAAGCAAATTATTCAACCAAAGGAAGGGAGGTGTGATAGCTACTGGTACAAGGTAATTCCAGAGTTGGGAAAATGTTCCAAAGTAAAATCACTAGTGTTCCAGCAGCAGCACCAGAATATACACTATTGGTTGTGGTTATAAGCTGTGTTTTATTTATAAAAGGCACAAGGGGCAAAGCAGGGAAATACATGACATGTCCATTATTTTGCGTGTGGCTGATTGGTTTTACCAAGCATTCTGATTGAAATGGTTGGGGACCAGTTCTTTCACCTTGCATGAGAGCAAGACCTTCATTTCTAAAATGGATTAAACCAATATGCTGAGTGATCCATTTATTCTTTTCACACTGCATTTGGATTTCATTACTGGAGAAGTCAAAAGGCCATTTTCATTTTGGACTCTGGAAAGGTCATTTGTTACTCATGTTTTTATTTCCCTGTTCTTAGTTTTGATGATGAGAAAGAAAAAAGAGAATGCTAGTAGTATTTGATTAGTCTCACCATGAATTCATTATTTTCTGACAATGCCTGCTGGGCATTAGACTCTAATTGTATCTGTCAATATGGTAAAACAACAACAACAACAACAACAGCTGGATTTAGTAAGACCACTGAAGACAGATAGACTGCCATTTCAGGGAAGAAAGTTTCAGTCTTTGGAAACCTTTCTCAGCTTAAGGTATCACAAGTCCCAAGAGGGGTTATCAACACAGTTTTGTAAATAAAATCTCACCATAAAATAAGGTTAAAAAAAAAAGAAAAAGGAAAGAAGGCAAAATTTTCATGAATTATTTTTATGGATAAATGCTGGCCACAAGTATAAAAATTATAAAAATGAAAATAGTGATAATAATATGTTTAATAACTCAGAAGTTTCATCCACCTAAGGTTATCACACAGTCTATTTTGATTTCAAATAGTGACATCTATATTTTGTTCCACAAAAATAAATTAAATTAATATTTCTGGTATTTGAAACTACCTTTGTTTTTTAATCCTATTTTTATAATACCATGCCTAGTGCCACGATAGAAAAGTATTTGATAAAAGCTTTTGGTTATTAAAATTCAGAGTAGCTTTTGCTAAAAAACCTTAACACTAAAGTACTTAAGAATTCAAAAAACTTTTAGGGGTAAAATACAAGCAAAGTGACAGCTGAGTGAAACCAATGGCTTCTAAAAATGCATACTAGAAAACAACAAGTGTAAGAAAAGTACAGCTAATCTCTATGTTTATTCTTGGAATCAGAAGAATAAAACTACCCAAAAAAAGACAACACAAAACTTTTTATTTTTACATACTGATTTATTTTGAAACCAGAAAGATCTTAAGAAATATTGTAGTAACTGGCAATCTACTGGCCATTTTTTTAACAATTTACCTGGTTAAAAAAATGGCCGGGCTCGGTGGCTCAGCCTGTAATCCCAGGACTTTGGGAGGCCGAGGTGAGTGGATTGCCTGAGCCCACGGGTTCAAGACCCGCCTGGGCAACTTGGCGAGACCTCGTCTCTACAATAAATAAAAAACTAGCCGGGTGTGATAGCGCATGCCGGTAGTTCCAGCTACCTGGAAGGCTGAGGTGGAAGGATCGCCGGAGTCCAGCAGGTTGAGGCTGTGGTGCCGGGAGCGTGCCACTGCACTCCAGTCTGGGCGACAGAGTGAGACTCCAACTCAAAAAAAAAGAAAAGAAAAATGTAGTCATTTCTTCTGGAAATATATGTATCTTTGCCTCTCTCTGTACAAAAGCAAAAAGATATGGTGTTTTCTTGCCTTTAAAAGTTATCTTTTATTTTTGCAACTTCAAGTAATATTCTAAGGTCAACACTTAAAAGTGATGTAGGAATTTTATAATTTTCTATCTGTAGTAAATTTATGCTATTTGCATATTTACTGTAATAAAATAAAATATGCCTAAATGTCATGAAGATATTTTTGCTAGTAGCCAGTTTGCTCATATTTGTACATTTTATGCTTTAAGAGATTTACCAAAGAATCTTATATGTTAACTTACCATAATACACATGTTGCTTCTTGAAAACACATTATAAAGTACTTTGGTGTTATTTTGTAGTAAAATAAAAGTAAACTTATTGGGAAAACATACTTATGTATATTCTACAATCAGCAAATATTTAATATGTGCATATTATATGCTAGATACTGCTCTAAACTCCGGAAATAAAAGTAGTGAACTAAACAGACAAATATTTCTTTCCCCAACAGAACTTACATCCTGGCAGAGGAGACAGATAATAAGCAAAAAAGTAAAACTCATAATATGTAAGGAGAAGATAAGGGTTATGGAGAAAAGAAGCAACAAAGGGTTAAAAACTATATAAGGAAAAGATGTATAAAGATATATATATATTTATTTATTTTTGAGTTGGAGTCTCACTCTGTCACCCAGACTGGAGTGCAGTGCCGCTCCCAGCCACTGCAGCCTCGACCTGCTGGGCTCTGGTGATCCTTCCTCCTCAGTTTTCCAAGTAGCTGGAACTATAGACGCGTGCTACCACGCCCGGCTAATTTTTGATTTGTTGTACAGATGAGGTCTCGCCAAGTTGCCCGGGCAGGTCTCGAGCCCACAGGCTCAGGCAATCCACTCACCTCAGCCTCCCAAAGCACAAGATTACAGGCTGAGCCACCAAGCCCGACTGAGAATTGCCATTTTAAATGGAGTGGTCAAGGAAGATCTCATTGGTTAAACAGAGACTGCTGAGAGAGAAAACATTCATATATATGTGTGATTATTGTCTTGTCTCATCTACTATATCAAAAGTTCCAAAATGGCAGTGTTTTATCTGTTTTTGTGTACTGCTAAATTTCAAGGAAGGTCTATCACAATGACAAAAATGTAAGTGCTCAGAATTTTGTGTATTGATTGAAAGAACCTCTCCTAATAGAGTCTGGGATATCCAGCGTTGAAAAAATGGCATTAAGAAGTATAATGCTAAAAAATAACACATATGAAGAGTAAATGTGAAAAGTAAACTGAATAGTTAAGGAATATTACTGACCAACGTCACTGCAAGAACTTACTGCAAATTGTAAGAAAGCAAGGCTCCAATATTCAGACATATTACTTGGTATAACAAAAAATTAATAAGGTGTTTCCAGAATAGAATTTTCTAAACTGTGCTGTATAGAACACTGTCTTAGTTCATTTTGTGTTTCCATAACAGAATAGCTGAGATTAGGTCATTTATAAGGAAAAGAAGCTTATTTGGTTCACAGTCCTGGAGGCTGGAAAGTTGAAGATAGGGCAGCCTATCTGACAAGGGTCCCCTGCATCTGTAACTCATGAGGGAAAGCTGAGGGGGAAACCAGCATGTACAAAGGCCAAAGAAACAACCCTCTCGTGGTAGCTGTTGCAGTCTTCTGAGAGTGAGAACTCTCTCCCGCTAGCTAGCATTAAACTATTCTTAAGGAATCTGCCCATATAACCCAAACGCTTCCCATTAGGGTCTTGCCTCCCAATTCTGCCAAACTGGGAATCAAATGTCAACATGTGCTTTGGCAAGAACAAACATCATCCAAACCATAGCAAACAATGCTATTAGATACTGTGATATTCCTTCAAAACTAGTTTTCTTTAATTGCAAATTCAATGACAGCAGCTTCTGTGTCTGTCTTTCACTTAAACTAGATTCTCAAACCTAGGACAGTGTTTGTCACATACCAAACACTTGATAAATATTTTTCAAAAAATTAATGGAAGAAGAGTAAATTCGTTTCTTTACAGCAAAGCTTCTCAGAGACTTTAATATGCATTGTAAATCTCCAAATGGAGAATAGCAAGTGCAGAATTTCTATATTACGTTTCTTTGTATTACAAGTGAAATAAACCAAGCTTAAACAAAAATAAACTAAACTTAAAGAGAATAAGATTCTTTTGACTTACCAGTAAAAGTGCAAGTAGAAATTTGAGATTTAGGCTGGTTAAATACAGTTACTTAAGTGATGATATTCAGATCTATTCTCTCTCTCCCCCCATCTCTCTCGCTCTGTGTCTTTGCCTCTTTCTGTCTCTCATTCTCTTTTATTGTTATGGTTTATTGTTTACAGATGTTTTTCTGCATGATGACCATTGAATTTATTTTTCCAGTTATTTTTTTAAAAAATTTTTTATTTTTTTTGAGTTGGAGTCTCACTGTTGCCCAGACTGGAGTGCAGTGGCCGCTCCTGGCCACCGCAGCCTCGCCTGCTGGGCTCTGGCGATCCTTCCGCCTCAGCCTTCCGAGTAGCTGGAACTACAC
>NW_007259741.1:161393-164368 GCF_000164805.1 Carlito syrichta
CACTCACCTCAGCATCCCAAAGGCGCGGGATTACAGGCTGAGCCACCGAGCCCGGCTTTTCCAGTTATTTTAGCAGAAAAGAAAATACCTCGCTTGCTTGCCAAAGAAAACAAATCCTAAAATTACCCTTAATTATCCTGGCTACGAGTATGTACTAATTCTTAAGTCAATCACTACAGCTAGGGAATGTGTTGATGTGTTTGGTCAGGCCTAGAAACCATGCTGGTCTTTGAGACTGAGAGTGAAGAAGTAATACTTCAAACAAAAATAAGAGAACTCTTATCAGAAACGGGAGAAATCAATGTTGGATGCAAAACACAATCATACGTTAAGTTAAAATCTGATCATATAACTATTATACTTTCTAAATGAAAATCATATCATTAATGTGTGTAATTTTTAAAAAATAATTACTCTTTTTTTTTTTTTCGAGTTGGAGTCTCTGTTGCCCAGGCTAGAGTGCAGTGACATGATCACAACCACTACAGCCTCTACCTGCTGGGCTTTAGGTGATCCTTCTGCCTCAGTCTTCCAAGTAGCTGGAACTACAGGCGCATGCCACCACATCCGGTTAATTTTTTGATTTATTGTAGAAACAAGGTCTTTTCAAGTTGTCCAGGATGGTCTCAACCCCTGGGCTCAGGCAATCCTCTCACCTGCGCTGGGAATGCAGGCGTGAGCTACTGTGGCCAGCTATAATTACTCATTTAAAAAAAAATTATTTTATTTTAAAATTGTGGGATACAATTCAGGGTTAGGTATACAAATATTCATTGTGTAGGTACCCTTGTTGATGAGGTGCTCCCCCCTTCCCCAGGCAGATTTCGACTACTGTCAATCCCACCTCCCCCCCTCCCCGCACAGTTTCCTGTTGTCAGTCTTTTTCCTATAGTATTACGATAGTTATTCAAGGTCCACTTATGAGTGAGAACATGTGATACTCATAAGAGCTCTCAGTAATATAGACTCTAATTCCATCCGGGTTGCCACAAAGTTCATGATTTTGTTCTTCTTTATGGCTGCATAATATTCCATTGTATATATGTACTACATTTTAAAAATCCAATCCTCTTTTTGATGGGCAGCATGGTTGGTTCCATGTATTTGCTATTGTGAACAATACTGTGATAAACATACATGTGCAGGTATCTTTTTTGTAGAGTGATTTGAGTTCTTCCAGGTATATTCCCAGTAGGGGGATTATGGGGTCATATGGAAGGTTGATTTCTAGAACTTTTAGGAATCACGACACTGTTTTTCCACAAAGGCTGTACTAGTTTACACTCCCACTAACAGTGTAGATGTGTTCTGTTTTTGTCACATCCTCTCATGCATCTGTTATTTTTTGAGTTATTGATGTAGGTCATTCTGACTGGAGTTAGGTGGTATCTCAGTGTAGTTTTAATTTGCATCTCCTTGATGACTAGTGAGGCTGAACATTTTTTTATGTATCTGTTGGCTGCTCGTATGTCTTCTTTTAAGAACTGTCTATTCATTTCTTTTGTCCACTTTGTTATTGGGCTGTTAGTTTTTTTCTTTTCAGCACATTTGAGGTCCTTGTAGATCCTAGATGTTAGGCCTTTGTCAGATATAGAGTTGGCAAATATTTTTTCCCAGTCTGTGGGCTGTCTCCCTGCACTCTTGATGGTTTATTTGACTTTGCAGAAGCTTGTCAGTTTGATGAGGTCCCACCTGTCTATCTTATCTCTTATGGCTTGGGAACTTTGGGTTTTGATCAGGAATTGGTTGCCAGTTTCAACTTCTGTAAGAGTGTCTGCTGCATTTTCTAAGGTTCTTATGGTTTGAGGTTTTATGTATAGGTCTCTGATCCATTTAGAGTTAATTTTTGTGTATGGGGATAGGTAGGGGTCCTGTTTCAATCTTCTGCATTTGGTCAGCCAGTTTTCCCAGCACCATTTACTGAATAGGCTCTCGTCACCCCAGTGGTTGGTGGTGGAGGCTTTGTTGAAGATGAATTGGTTGAGAAATTGAGGTTTTGCTCCTGTAATCTCAGTTCTATTCCATTGGTATATATGCCTGTTCTTCTACCAATACCAGGCTGTTTTGATTATTGTAGCATTATAATAGAGTTTAAAGTCTGGGAGTGTGATACCTCCTGCTTTTTTTTTTTTTTTTTTGCTGAGAAATGTTTTGGCTATTCTTGATCATTTATGTTTCCATATGAATTCCTGAATTGTTGTTTCTAGGTCTGAGAAGAATGTTGCTGGTAATTTGATAGATATTACATTAAATCTGTAGATTGCCTTAGGCAGAATGGACATCTTAACAATGTTGATTCTCCCAATTCATGAGAATGAAATATTTTTCCACTTGTTTGTGTCATCTTTGATTTCTTTGAGCAGTGTTTTGTAGTTTTCATTGTAAAGGTCTTTCACATCTCTGGTTAGGAAGATGTCAAGGCATTTCTTTTTTTTTGTGCATGTGGCTATTGTGAATGGAATTGTGCTTTTATTTGGGTTTCTGTTTGTTTAGAAATGTGATTGGTGTATAGAAATGTGATTGGTGTATTGAAATGCGATTGTCTTTTGCATATTTATTTTATACTCTGAGACTTTGTCAAAGTCCTTTATCAGTGCAAGGAGGATTTTGACAGATTCTCTTGGGTTTTCAAGGTATAGAATCAAGTCATCTGCAGAGAGATAACTTGACTTCCTCTTTTCCTATTTGAAAACCCCTGATTGCCTTCTCTTCTCTGATTGCACTAGCTAGGACTTCCAAAACTATGCAGGAGGAATGAGAGTGGGCATCCTTGTCTTGTTCCAGTTTTCAAGGAAAATGGTTCCAATTTCTTTCTGTTTAATAGTATGCTGACTGTGGGTTTCTTGTAGATGGCTCTTACTGTTTTGAGGTATGTTCCATCTATGCCTAAATGTTTGAGGGTTTTTATCAAGAAGGAGTGTTGGATTTTATCAAAAGTTTTTTCTGCATCTAATGATATAATCATGTGGTTTTTG
>NW_007259741.1:164854-175045 GCF_000164805.1 Carlito syrichta
TTTAGAACTTTTAGGAATCGCCACACTGATTTCCACAGAGGCTGTACTAGTTTTCACTCCCACCAACAGTGTAGAAGTGTTCCTTTTTCACCACATCTTCTCCAACATCAGTTATTTTTTGTTATTAATGATGGCCATTTTGACTGGAGTTAGGTGGTATCTCCATGTAGTTTTAATTTGCATCTCCTTGATGACTAGTGAGGCTAAACATTTTTTCATGTATCTGTTGGCTACTTATATGTCTTCTTCTGAGAAATGTCTATTCATATCTTTATCCCATTTTGTAATGGGGCTGTTAGTGTTTTTTCTTTTCGGCACGTTTGAGTTCCTTGTAGATCCTTGGTGTTAGGTCTTTGTCAGAAACGGAATTGGCAAATATTTTTTGCCAGTCTGTGGACTGTCTCCCTGCTCTCTTGATGGTTTCTTTAGCTTTACAGAAGCTCGTCATTTTAATGAAGTCCCACTTGTCTATCTTATCTCTTATGGTCTGGGCACTTCAGGTTTTGATCAGGAATTGGTTACTAGTTCCAACTTCCATAAGAGTGTCTCCTGCATTTTCTAAGGTTCTTATAGTTAGGGGTTTTACATTTAGGTCCATGATCCATTTAGAGTTAACTTTTGTGTATGAAGATGGGTAGGGGTCCTGTTTCAATATTCTGCATGTAGTCAGCCAGTTTTCCCAGCACCGTACTGAATAGGTTTGCCTCTCCCCAGTAGTGGGTGGTAGAGGCTTTGCCGAAGATGAGTTTGTTGAGAAATTTAGGTTTTGCTTCTGGAATCTCAATTCAATTCCATTGGTCTATATGCCTGTTCTTGTATCAATACCAGGCCGTTTTGATTATTGTAACTTTATAATATAGTTTAAAATCTGGCAGTGTGATACCTCCTGCTTTGTTGCTTTTTTTTTTTTTTTTTTTTTTTTTTTGCCGAGGATTGTTTTTGTTATTCTTGGTCATTTTCTTTTCATATGAATTGCTATATTGTTTTTTTTCTAGGTCTGAGAAGAACATTGCTGATAATTTGATGGTATTGCATTAAATCTGTAGATTTCCTTAGGTAAAATGGACATCTTAACAATGTTGATTTTTCCATTCCATGAGCATGGAATATTTTTCCACTTGCTTGTGTCATCTTTTATTTCTTTGAACAGTGTTTTGTAGTTTTCATTGTAAAGATCTTTTATGTCTCTGGTTAGGAAGATGCCAAGGTATTTCTTTTTTTGTGTGACTATTATAAATGAAATTGTGCTTTTAATTTGGGTTTCTGTTTGTTTATTATTGGTTTATAGAAATGTGATTGTCTTTTGTATGTTTATTCTATACCCTGAGACTTTGCCAAAATCCTTTATCAGTGCAAGGAGGTTTTTGGCAGATTCTCTTGGGTTTTCAAGGTATACAATCATGTCATCTGCAAAGAGAGATAACTTGACTTCCTCTTTTCCTATTTGGATGCCCCTGATCGCCTTCTCTTCTCTGATTGCTCTAGCTAGGACTTCAAAAACTATGTTGACCAGGAGGGGTGAGAGTGGGCATCTTATTCCAGTTTTCAGGGGAGATGGGTCCATTTTTTGTCTCTTTAGGAGTATGCTGGTTGTGGGTTTCTCCCAGATGGCTTTTACTATTTTGAGGTATGTTCCACCTATGCCTAGATGTTCGAGGGTTTTTATCAGGAAGGGGTGCTGGATTTTATCAAAAGCTTTTTCTGCATCTAATGATATAATCATGTGGTTTTTGTTTTTACGTCTGCTGATGTATTTAATTACGTATGGTCTTACAAATGTTGAACCAGTCTTACATCCTGGGGATGTAGGCTACTTGGTCATGATTGATGATTTTTGATATGTATTGTTGAATCTGGTTTGCTAGGATCTTGTTGAGAATTTTAGCACTTATGTTCATTAAGGATATTGGCCTGTAGTTCTCTTTCTTTGTTGGGTCTTTACATGGCTTGGGTATCAATGTGATGTTAGCTTCATAAAATGATTTGGGGAGAGTTCCATTTTTCTCAATTACCTGGAATACTTTCCTTAGGATTAGTATCCATTCCTCCTTGTATGTTTTGTAGAATTCTGCTGGAAAGTCAACTGGTCTAGGACTTTTTTTTGTAGGTAGTTTTCTTATAACATAATCAATTTCCTTGTTTGTTATTGGCATTTAGGGTCTCAGTTTCTTCTTGTTTCAACCTCCTTTTCCTTTAGGTTTTCGAGTTTGTTTCCACACAACTGTACATAGTCTCTGATAATATTTTGTATTTCTTCAGGGTCAGTTATGACTCCATCTTTTGTATTTTGATTGAGTTTATTTGGGCCTTTTCTCTCTTTTTCTGGTCAGTCTGGCTAGGGGACCATCTATCTGGTTTATTCTTTCAAAGAACCAACTTTTTGTTTCATTGATTTTTTGTATGATCTTTTTGTCTTCTATGTCCTGGATTTGGGCTTTGATTTTGGTGATCTGGATTCTTCTGCTGAAATTAGGGTTTTTGTGGTCTTGCTTTTCTAGCTTCCTTAGGTGACTTGTTATGCTGTTGACTTGTGATCTTTCCATTTTCTTCATGTGTGTTTGTAAAGATCTGAATTCCCTTCTCACTGCTGCTTTCATGGCATTTCAGAGGTTTTGATAAGATGTTTCTTCATTTTCATTTGTTTCCAGGTATCTTTTAATTTCGGTTTTGATTTTATCATTGGATAAGGAGTTGCTTAGCATCATACTGTTTAGTGTCCATGTCTTTGTGGGTTGTGGGGGACCTTTGTTGGTGTTGATATTTATTTTTATTCCACTGTGGCCTGAGAAGGTGCATGGCAAAATTTCAATCTTATGAAATTTGTTTATGTTTGATTTATGGCCAATTTTGTGGTCAATCTTAGAGTACATTCCATGTGGTGATGAGTAGAATGTATAATTTGTGATCATTGGGTGGCATGTTCTATAGGTATCAATTAAGTCCATTTGTTCAAGAGTCATATTGAGGTTCTTGGTCTCCTTGCTGATTTTTTTGTCTTGATGATCAATCTAGGGTTGTGAGTGGGGTATTAAAGTCCCCTTCTATGATTGTGTTAGAATCAATATCTTTTTTAAGTTTGCCTAGAAGTTGCTTTATGAAAGTTAGTGCCTCTATGTTGGGTGCATATATGTTAAGGATGGATATTTCTTGTTCATGGATAAACCTTTTATCCTTATGTAGTGACCTTCTTTATATTTTTAATTTTTGATAGCTTAAAGGGTATTTTGTCTGAAATTAAGATTGCAACTCCTCCTTTGTTTTGTGTTCTATTTGTCTGAAATTTTGCTTCCATCCTCTTACTTTGAGTCTGTGAGCATCCTTTCTGGTGAGATGAGTCTCTTGGAGTCAATATATTGTTGCCTAATGATATGGTATCTATTTTGCCAATCTATCTTTTCAGTGGTGTATTTAGTTCATTCACATTCAGACTAATTATTGAAATGTGAGAGTTTATCCCTGTCATGAGGTTCTTATAGATTGTTGTTGTTCATAGAGATTGGATATCTGGGAAAGATTTTAATTCTCCCTCACTGATGAAGCTTAGTTTAGCTGGATAGCTTATTGTTGGTGGAAATAGTTTATCTTTGAGAACTTTGAAGATTAGAGTCCAAGAGATTTTCCTCCTTACTTTTTCCTTTTTTTTCCCCCTCCTCTTCTTTAATTCTGTTGTTCCAGAATGGTGGGGTTGCTTTTACTTCTGTTTGCTCTATCTCCTATTCTTCCTTATGTGAGTCCTCTAGCTTTGCTCAGTTCTGAAACTGGACTGTGGGTTGCAGTGTATACTTTTTTTGCAGTTTTGAGACTCAATTGAGGGGAGAGCTGTGAGTCAAAAACTATCTGAAGATTCCAGTATCCACTGGCAGGTGTATGGGTACCCTGGTACTCGCTTCCCACTGTCTTGCAATCTGTCCATGCAGTGGGGGTATAGGTTTACTCCCTGAAAGCAAAATTAGGTAAGAAAAAGGAAAAGAATGGAATAGGGAGTGGGGGAAGAGGAAGGTGGAAAGAGAGAAGAGTTAGAGGGAAAACAGACAAATGAACCAACTCACACATGAAAAGAGACACACTGACAGAAAAGAGTAAAATAAAACCAAAACATACTGACAATCATACAGACACAGAAGCCAACCCACTTCCTTACAGATGTACTATTCCCCTACACAAACATGAAGTCTTAAGTCCCAAGTTGGAGGCTGGGGGGTGGGGTGGGGGCGGAGCTGGGGGGAGCTGGGTGGAGCAGAGAGTGGGACAGTGCAATTCTCTGGCTGGTCTCAGGGCTCCAACTGATCTTAGCTGGGGGCCAGTCTGGGGGATGCAGGGTGTGAGACAGCCGGGTGTTGCAGGTTGGTTCAGCGGGTCAGCTCTGGGCTGGGTGGTGCTGCTGGGGAGAGAGCTTGGAGCTCTACTGGGTGGGAGCCAAGGGTCACCTGCAGCAGGGAGAGGTGGTGGTTGTGGCAGAGCAGTGTGTGGGGCCAGCGACCTCTTGCCTGCAGGCCTGCTGGTCTGGTTGAATAGCAAGCTGGCAGTGGTAGAAGCAGAAGTCACCTTAGCACCCAATTTGGAGGCTGGGCAGAGTTTGGTGAAGCTCAGTAGGGCAATGCAGGTCTCTGCCTAGTCTTGGGGTTCCAGCTGATCTCTGGTCTCACGGCAGCTGGGGGCAGCTGGGGGCAAAGCCCGATGAGGTGGAGTGCAAGACAGTCGGGCTCTGCAGGTTGGCCTGTCATGGGGCATCTCAGGGCTGGGCAGTGCAGCCAGGGAGGGAGCTTGGAGTTCCATGGGACTGGGAGGTGAGCCACCCAAGGTAGGGGGTGGGATTGGCGGCAGAGCAGTGTGTGGGGCCCACGTCCTCATGTCCGCAGGCTTGCTCAGTTGGCCAAAGAGCAGTATGCAGCGGAGGGAGCAGCAACCACCTTAGGTTCCAATTTGGAGACTAGGTGGAGCTGGGCGGAGTTAAGTGGGGCAGTACAGGTTTATGCCTGGTCTCAGAGCTCCAGCCCATCTCCAGTCCCAGGTGGCCAGGGACCGAGCTAGGAGAGGCAGAGCTCAAGACAGCTGGGCGCTGCAGGTCAGCCTGGAACCCGGGGGTCTCCAGCAGGGTGGGGCAGTGCAGCCAGGAAGGGAACCTGAGCTCCACAGGGCGGGAACTGAGGACCGCCCTGGGTGGGATGGGGGGTAGGGATTGAGGGTTGGGGGGTAGAAGGGGCGGCAGCGGCAGAGCAGTGCATGGAGCTGGCTTCCTCCAGCCCACAGGCCTGCATGGCTGGCTGAAGAGCAGGCCCACAGCAGCGGGAGCAGAAGCCACCTGGGGAAAGCAAGAGCCTCTACAGACACTTACCTTCGTGGAGTCAACCTTTCCTGTCTCCATCTTGCCAGAAGTCCTAATTACTCATTTAAAAAATCAGTTTCTCAGACCCAGCATCCACTGAAAATTGGCGTTCCACAGTATGAGGTAGCATGAACATTCCTGAGAATTTGAGCCATCAGCACTCCCAGTAACATTGACGGTGGTGGAAGATCTGGGTGGTGTTGCACATCTGTCACTATAGAATGTACATGTGTGTTTGTGTATGGGGGCCTGAGTGTATGTCTAAATTTATGTGTGGGCGTCTTGATGAACTTCATTTTCATGCAGTTTCCAGGTGAGGACCTCAGGCCAGAGAGACTAAAGACTCAATAATGGTCTGCTGGCTGCAGAAGTTCCTTCCTTCCTTCCTTCCTTCCTCCTTTATCTCTCTCTTTCTTCTTCCACCCTTCTTTCCTCCCTTCTTCCCTTTCTCCTTTTTCTTTCCTCCTCCTTTTTCTTTTCTGGCTGGAAGATTGTAAGGATTAAATTAGCTAATTACATAGAAAGCCTTTAGAACAGTACCTACCACATAGTGTTTAATAAGTGTTAATTGTGATAATGATAATGATGATTACTCATTTAGAAGAGTAATTCTGAATTTTTAACGGAGTGGCTTCTAAAACTTTTTACTTTAAAATTTCAACTTCTAATGTAGCTTCAGTGCTCTCTTAAATGCCTGTCTCATTGATCTCAAACTGGTAGGGAAAACTTCTGAAAGCCCACGCTGAGAAAAATGCTCAACATCGAGAAAGTAATGAACAAAACAAGGCATCATACACTTCTAGACCAGTCTTTCTCACATACTTTTCTTCTCTCTGCCTGGAATTGCACTTTCTCCATATTTTTTTTCTATGTTTCCTTGAAGGTCAGCTGAAATATCAGCCTATTATGGAAGTGAGTCTCTCTTTAGCATTGATCTCTGTAGCATCTTTTTTTTTTTTTTTTGAGTTGGAGTCTCACTCTGTCACCCAGACTGGAGTGCAGTGGCCGCTCCCGGCCACCGCAGCATCTACCTGCTGGGCTCCGGCGATCCTTCTGGCTCAGCCTTCCAAGTAGCCAGAATTACAGGCACGCGCTACCATGCCCGGCTGATTTTTTGATTTATTGTAGAGATGAGGTCTTGCTGCCCAGGCGGGTCTCCAACCTGCAGGCTCAGGCAATCCACTCACCTCCGTCTCCCAAAGGCGCGGGATTACAGGCTGAGCCATGGAGCCTGACTGATCTCTGTAGCATCTTAATATAACTGGACTAGAGCACTAACACTCTTGTAACCACTTGTTTATTTTTTGTGTGTTCCTTCACTAGTCTGCATGTGTACACATACATGAACCCACAAACATGAATGCATACTTATGTATTATCAAAAATATCGTGATTTCATACTTTCAATAATGCCACAATTAAGCAGTATATTTAAATGAACCTGATGTATGTTCAGGGAAAATGAATTAAGTAAAAGATAATTAGAGGGGTTAAAATCTGTCACCAATAAAGTCATATCAAGCTTTCAAAAATCTAAAAACTGACTGAGTTATCTTTTCCTTTGCATTATCTTTATCACTGTTCTCTTCTATTCATGCAAATAATTTGGAGTGACTTTATACAGGAATAAATTTCATCATTATATATAGATATATTTCAAAATTTACAAAAGTTCCTCTAACAAAGTATATTATACAGATATGGTTTCTGCTTTCTAGGCCTTATCATTTTAAAGTGCAGTGACTGGTGTAGCCACAGAAAGTAAAAATCTGTCATCAAAACACATAAAAATACATTTAAAACATGTGTTTCTATATTTTTGAATGTGTATATATATATATGTACTTGATTGTTATACTTAATTAGGAGAAATCACTTGATTAAAATTATTTTAGAAGATTTTAGAAGGTACTGGTAACCTTCTTTCTACAAAGAGCTTAATTTATCTGAAATTGTCTTCACATTATCCACTTCTCTCTATTTCCACTGATGCTGCTGATTCAAATGTTTATTTTCTTTTCCTTTTACACAGTATTACAGTTTTTTCTGCCTTGTTATCCCCACTGGCTTCTGTGAGCTCCTTCATTCTGCTACAAATGACATTTTAAAATAGAGAAGAGGTTCAACTATCAAAGAGTAAGTGGAACTTCCTTCCCATTAGAAATAAGTATGCAATTGGGCAAAATATATGATGAAACATGTTTTCAGACATTGAGCACTTGGCAGCATAGAGTTACCATTCCTGATGGAGAGGAAACAAACAAGATAAGCATTAAGATAACCCGAGATTTCAACCTGGAGGCATTTTTTTCAGAGAGTGGTGCAGTAAGGGGAATCAAAAGCAAATCTTAAAAGTTTTTTTTTTCAATTTCAGTTTAATTGAAGAGATAAAAGTTACATTTTAAGAGGTAAATTGTAGGGAAGAAAAATAGAGAAGAAGCTCTAAGTAAGAATGTTGGAGAAGCCCCTTACTGGCAACCCAATTTCCCCCAATGGCAATATCTAGTGAAAATATAATACAATATCACAACTAGGATATTGACATTGATACAGTCATGATACAGAATAATTCTATCATCAGAAAGATCTCAGGTGTTGCCCTGTTATAGTCACACACTCACCCTGTGACAATCACTTTTCTGTTTTCTATTGACATAATTCTGTCATGTCAACCATATTACATAAATGGAATCATGCAAAATACCACCTTTTGGATTTGGCTCTTTTTAGTCAAGACAATTCTCTGCAGATGCATCCAAGTTTTATTTTTTGTTATCAATAGTTTGTTCCTTTATATTGTAATATAGCATTGCATTGTATGGATATACCAGTTTGTTTAACCACTGAATGGCATCTGGGTTGTCTCATTTTCAGTTATTACAAATAAAGCTCCTATGAACTTTTGTGTACAGGTTTTTTGTTAACCTAATTTTTTACTTCTCTGGGATAAATGCCCAGGAGTGCAATTTCTGCATCATAATGTATTGAATTAGAGTGGTGAGAGTGGACATCTTTGCTTTACTCCTGATCTTAAAAAGCATTCTGTCTTTCATCATTAAGCCTAATGTTAGCTGTTTTTTTTTTTTTAATGACATTCTTTGTCAAGTTGAGAAAGTATTTCTTTATTGATATTTTTCCTAGAATTTTTTAAAAAATCCAGAATTAGTATTCAGATTTGTCAAATTTTTTTATGATTAATTGATCTTGTGATTTTTCTTCTTTAGTATGATAACACAATTAGATTGCACATATAGAAGCAGACTTGCATCTTCAGAATAAATCCTATTTGGTCATAACATGTAGTTTAAAATGTTGCTAAATTCTATTTGCTAATATTTTATTTAAGAATTTTGTGTCCCTCTGGCAAGATGGCGACAGGGCAACCCAGTCTGTGAAAACATCTGCAAAGAACTGCAGTGGGTCTCTGACTCTCGCCCCGGGGGCTACGGACCCCAACATTGCAGCCTGATCTTCATACAGAGCTCGGCTGTTGCCACTGCTGGGGCATCGCAGTGGTCTGGACAGCCACTGCAGTGCAGACGCCACCGCTGCAGCTGCCACAGCCGCCACAGCCACTGCCACCGCTGCCGGTAGCACATCGCACCACCCAGGCCAGAGACAATCCACAATTTCAGTCCTTGAAGCCCCTTCAGGGAAGATCTGCTGGGATTGCTGCCACCTCTCCTGTGACCGAGATGTCCTGTCTGCTGTAAGTCTCCTGCCATCTGCCCTGAGGCAGGCAGCCATCTTGCCATCTTCAGCCTCTGCGGACCCTGTCTGGTCCCACCCCCTCTGGGGTGAGCAGCTGAGATAGCACCACCTGCTGGCGATTCAAGGTAACAACACCAAAACAGGAGAAACAAGCTTGATAAAGACATAGGCCAGAGTGGTGATCTGAACTGTCCTGAAGCAGACCAGGGGCAACTGACCCTAACTGCAAACTAATTTACCAGCTTGAAAAGAAAACTAGAAATCAGACCTGAAAGGACATTGAACTTATACGAAATGTCTCAGAGTGTGCTTCATTGATTCTATTAGTTTAATGACTTAATTCTATTCCTACTGTATTGTCCTTTTTTTCTTTTTTTCCCTTTCTTTTCTTCTCTCTGTAAACCATATCTTTGTATAGAGGAACAGCACACTAATAAGGTGGTTGGATAGCTGGTATGCTAGCATCACTATATGTTTATTTTTATCTGTACGGGAGTTGGTTCATCTGTAGCTGTGGTCTATTGTTTATATCTGTTTCAGTATAGGCCTCTGTCTCTATTTGTTGGCACACTCATTTGTTTTCCCCCTTACTCCTCTATCTCTCCACCCCCTTTTCAACCTACTGTCTGCTCCATTCTCTCCCCTCTGCTAACCACATTTTATTTCAGGGAGTAAACCTACAGCCCCACTGCATGGGCAGATTCCAAGGCAGTGAGAAGTGGGTTCCAGATTATCCACACACCTGCAGATAGATTTTGAATCACAGCTCCCCCCTTAAGTAAATCTCAAAACTGCAAAACGGACCACCCCCAACCTACAGCACAACTCCAGAATTGAACAAAGTAAGAGGGCATACATAAAGAATAGAGATTGAACAAACAGAAGTAAAATCAATCCATTTACCCCTCGAATAACAGAATTAAAGAAGACGGTGATGTGGAGGGAAGGAAAAAGTAGGGGAGGGGGGAACCGCACAAATGAAGAAAAACCAAAGAAGAATATAGGTCTCACACAGACCCCTGGGAGATCAGACACTGAGAAACAGATTCTGGAACACAAACAATGAAGAGCCCCTAGAATGACTGGTTATATGTAACAAACCCAGACATCAAGACATTAATGGAGAGAATTAAAACAATTGAGGAGAGACAAGA
>NW_007259741.1:175065-197990 GCF_000164805.1 Carlito syrichta
TGCTTGAAGACTAAGGATTTCTCAGTAGTCAAGGTCCATCCCATTATGATGTCAGAGTTCTGAGGCTGAAGGATCACCAGAGCCCAGCAGTTTGAGGCTGCGGAGGCCAGGAGTGGCCACTTCACTCCAGTCTGGGTGACAGAGTGAGACTCCAACTAAAAAATATATATATATAGTTCTGATGCTGATGTCCCTGCAAAATTAATGTTTGTATATCTAACTCTGAATTGTACCCTACATTTTTTAAAAAATTAAAATAAATATTTAAATAAATAAATAAATGAAAGCTGTAAACATGCAACTGACTTTATTTGTTTATTCTATTTTTTTTCTACTTAATGATTACAATTCAGGGTTGGGCCTAGACATGTTCATTATGCAGGGATTGATTTTTAAACAATTGTATAATACTCCAATGATAACTCCTTTTCCCTTTAATACGTTGGAATACGTGGTATAATTCTGCCTTAAAACCTGACAGCTACAGTGTTTCTCACAAAAATAATGAATGATTTATTCTGCCTAAATTGAAACTTGTTAAGATTCCATATCTATATCTTTCTTAGAAAACCGAACCTTGAGATTCAGCATACCTAAGTGCTATTCAGAAGGCAGAATTCATAATAAATCCTTAAAATTTTAGAAAATAAAACAGTATCATGTTTTAATACACCTATTTCCATTATTAAAATTTGTGTACATTTTCTTGGTGCACTCTGTATTTACTGCTTGTTAATTTTGATTAAATGTTACAGATGTCCAATCCTTAGATAAAAGTTTCCCTTATATATTTGAAGGAAATTTAAAATCACATTCGCTTTATATTTTGACCCAATTTATTTTTTTAAAAGAATATTTCCATTGAATCGCCTAGTATTTTCTCTACCTAAGACATAATGCTGTACTCTGCAACAAAATATCCAATTAATCTGATTTTTTAATCACCAAACCTTTAAAATGAGAGAAAAAAATGAGAGAAAAATCACAGAAAAAAGAGAATTTTGGGCCAATATATATAAACCAAAATAACATGGAGATTTACAAAACAGTAATTATTTTGGCTCCTAATTAGTTTAAAAATTTAGATAATTGAAAATTCCGGGGATGCAGCAAGATGGCGACAGGGCAACCTGGCATCTGAAGCCCTCTGCAAGGGAGATCTGCAGTGGGTCTCTGACTCTCGCCCTGGGGGGCTGGGGACCCCAGCATTGCAGCTTGCTCTACAGACAGAGCTCAGTCGCTGCCATCGGAACGACTGGACAGTTTTAACTGCATTCTAAACGGTCCCACTGCCTCACCACCACCCCTCCCCCCACTGCTGCTGCCACTGCTGACGCCAGTGCCACCGCCGTTGCGGCCTCTGGGAGGGGTAGCATATCACACCACATGGCCTGAGGAGATCCACAGCGAACCACTTCAGGGAAGATCTGCTGGGATCACTGCCACCTATCCTGCATCCTAGACTGTCCTGCCCGCCAGGCATGGGGCTCCTGTTGCCTGCTCAGAGGCAGGCAGCCATCTTGTTCCTGTCCGGCCCCACTCCCTCTGGGGCGAGCAGCTGAGATATCACCACCTGCTGGCGATTCAAGGTAACAACACCGAAACGGGAGAAACAAGCTTGATAAAGACATAGACCAAACTGCTGAAGGAAGGTTAATCAGAACTATCCTTCACAGCAGATCAGGGGCAATTGACCCTAACTGCAAACTAATTTACCAGCTTGAAAAGAAAACTAGAAATCAGAACAGAAAGGACATTGGACTTAAACGAAATGTCTCAGAGTGTGCTTCATTGATTCTGTTAGTTTAATGTCTTAATTCTATTCCTACTGTATTGTTCCTTTTTTTCTTTTTTCCTCTTCCTTTTCTTCTCTTTTCTTCTCACTGTAAATCATATCTTTGTATAGAGGAACAACACACTAATAAGGTGGTTGGTTAGCTTGTATGTTAGCATCACTATATGTTTTATTTTTTTTGTATGAGAGTTGGTCCGTCTGTAGCTGTGGTCTATTGTTTTTATCTGTTTCAGTATAGGCCTCTCTCCCTATTTGTTGGCACACTTATTTGTTTGCCCCCTTACTCCTCTATCTTTCCACACCCCTCTTCAACCCATTGTCTGCTCCATTTTCTCCCCCCTACTAACCACATTTTATTTGAGGGAGTAAACCTCCAGCCCCACTGCATGGACAGATTCCAAGGCAGTGGGAAGTGGGTTCCAGATTATCCAAACACCTGTCAGCGAATACCAGGACCTGCAGATAGATTTTGAATCACAGCTACCCCTTTAAGTAAATCTCAAAACTGCAAAAAGGACCACCTCCAACCTACAGTGCAACTCCAGAATTGAACAAAGTAAGAGGGAATACATAAAGAATAGGAGATTGAAAAAACAGAAGTAAAACCAATCCCTTTACCCCTGAATAACAGAATTAAAGAAGATGGTGACGTGGAAGGAAGGAAAAAGTAGGGAGCGGGAAAAACCACACAAATGAAGAAAAACCAAAAGAAGAATATAGGTCTCACACAGAACCCTGGGAGATTAGACACTGAGAAAACAGATTCTGGAACACAAATAATGAAGAGCCCCCAGAATGACTGGTTACAAGCAACAAACCTAGACATCAAGACATTAATGGAGAGAATTAAAAAAATTGAGGAGAGACAAGAGGAAAATAGGAAGGAGCTGATGTCAGAAATGACAGCAGCAAAGAATACTGTGATGGAAATGAATAACAGACTAATAAGCATGGAAAGCAGAATCAGCCAAGCAGAAGAAAGAATCTCAGAGCTCAAAGACCAAAACACAGAACTAACCCAAACTGTCAAAAGCATAGAAAAGAAGCCCAAAAAGACACAACAAAACCTGCAAGAGATGACAGACCACTTCAAGAGACCAAACCTAAGAGTAATTGGGCTTCCTGAGGCAGAGAGAGAAGCAGAAGCCACACTGGAACAAACATTTCATTAAATCATTCAAGAAAACTTCCCTCATCTCATCAAGGATGAAAAAATTCAAACACAAGAGATTCAGAGAACCCTGGCAAGACAACAAATGAGAAGACCAACTCCCAGACACATAATAATTCGCCTAAACAAAGTAGCTATAAAAGAAAAAATCCTAAAGGCAGCAAGAGAAAAGGCCAGACTACCTACCAGGGAAAATCAATTAGAATAGCAGCAGATTTATCCACAGAAACCCTTCAGGCTAGGAGAGCCTGGAGCCCTATATCTTCAAAGTTCTAAAAGAGAAACAATTTCAACCAAGAATAACCTACCCAGCCAAACTAAGCTTCATTAGTGAGGGAGAATTGAAATCTTTTCTGGATATCCAATCCCTAAGAACCTACGCTGCCACCAGACCACCTCTACAAGAAACACTTAAGAAAGTACCGAACATAGAAGAAAAAGAAAAAAGAACAACAACATTCTTCACAAGAGTACAGGCAAAAGATTAAAAACACACATGAACCAACTCCAAAACCCAAAGAAAGACAACAAACAAACAGGAACAACTCTGTAAGAATCTTATGACAGGGATCAACTCTTGCATTTCAATTATTAGCCTAAATGTGAATGAACTAAAAGCACCACTGAAAAGACATAGAATGGCAAAATGGATAAAATATCATCAGGCAACAATCTATTGCCTTCAAGAGAGTCACCTCACTAGAAAGGACACCCACAGACTCAAAGTAAGAGGATGGGAAACAAACTTTCAGGCGAATGGAATACAAAAGAAAGCAGGAGTAGCGATCTTAATTTCTGACAAAATACCCTTTAAGCTATTAAAAATAAAAAAAGATATGGAAGGCCACTACGTAATTATAAAAGGCTCAATCCATCAACAAGAAATATCCATCCTAAACATATATGCACCCAACATAGGTGCGCCAACTTTCATAAAGCAACTTCTAGGAAAACTAAAGAAAGATATTGACTCTAACACCATCATAACTGGGGACTTTAATACCGCACTCACAACCCTGGACAGATCATCAGGACAAAAAATCAGCAAGGAGATCCAGAACCTCAATGTGACTTTGGACCAAATGGACTTAATTGATACCTACAGAACACTCCATCCAAAGACCACAGAATACACATTCTGCTCATCACCACATGGAACATATTCTAAGATCGACCGCATACTCGGCCATAAATCAAGCATAAGCAAATTTAAAAGGACCAAAATTCTACCATGTACCTTCTCGGACCACAGTGGAATAAAAATTAACATTGACACAAACAAAGTACCCCCAAAACTCACAAAGACATGGACACTAAACAGCATGATGCTAAACAACTCCTGGGTCAATGATGAAATCAAAACAGAGATTCAAAGATACCTGGAAACAAATGAAAATGAAGAAACATCTTACCAAAATATCTGGGATGCCCTGAAAGTTGTAGTAAGAGGGGAATTTATATCCCTACAAACACACATGAAGAAAACGGAAGGAACAGAAATTCACAACCTAACAAACCACCTAAAGAAGCTGGAAAAGCAAGACCACAAAAACTATAATTTCAGCAGAAGAATCCACATCACCAAAATAAAAGCCCAAATCCAGGACACAGAAGACAAAAAGATAATACAAAAAAATCAGTGAAACAAAAAGCTGGTTCTTCAAAAGGATAAACAAGATCAATGGTCCCCTAGCTAAACTGACCAAGAAAAAAATGAGAAAAAACCCAAATAAACACAATCAGAAACACAAAAGATGAAGTCACATCTGACCCTGAAGAAATACAAAAGATCATTAGAGACTACTACGTACACTTGTATGGAAACAAACTTGAAAACCTTAAGGAAATGGAGGACTTTCTGACAAAACAAAACCTACCTAGGTTGCAAAAAGAAGAAATTGAGACCCTAAATAGACAAATAACAATCAAGGAAATCGACTTGTAATAAGAAAATTTCCTACAAAAAAAGCCCTGGTTCAGATGGCTTTCCAGCAGAATTCTGCAAGACATTTAAGGAGGAGATTATGCCAATCCTACTGAAGGTATTCCAGGCAATTGAAAAAGATGGAACTCTCCCCTAATCATTTTACAATGCCAACAACACATTGATACCCAAGCCAGGTAAAGATCGAACAAAGAAAGAGAACTACAGGCCAATATCTTTGATGAACATGGATGCTAAAATTCTCAACAAGAACCTAGCAAACCGAATTCAGCAATACATCTGAAAAATCATCCATCATGACCAAGTAGGCTTCATTCCTGGGATGCGAGGCTGGTTCAACATTCATAAAACCATAAATGTTATTAAATACATCAATAGATGTCAAAACAAAAACCACATGATCATATCATTACATGCAGAAAAAGCTTTTGATAAAATCCAGCACCCCTTCTTGATAAAAACCCTTGAACATCTAGGCATACGGGGAACATACCTCAAAATAGTAAATGCCATCTACGAGAAACCCACAGCCAGCATACTCCTAAATGGACAAAAATTGGTACCAATTCCCCTGAAAACTAGAACTAGACAAGGATGCCCACTCTCACCTCTCCTGTTCAACATAGTATTGGAAGTCCTGGCTAGAGAAATCAGAGAAGAGGAGGCAATCAGAGGTATCCAAATAGGAAAAGAGGAAGTCAAGTTATTTTTTTTTGTGTACCTTGAAAACCCAAGAGAATCTGTCAAAAGCCTCCTTACACTGATAAAGGCCTTTGGCAAAGTTTCAGGATACAAAATAAATGTACAAAAGACAATCACATTTTTTTACACCAATAATAAACAAACAGAAACCCAAATAAAAAACACAATTCATTCACAATAGCCACAAAAAAAGAAAGAAATACCTTGGCATCTTCCTAACCAGAGACGTGAAAGACCTTTACAAGGAAAACTACAAAACATTGCTCAAAGAAATCAAAGTTGACACAAACAAGTGGAAAAATATCCCATGCTCATGGATCAGAAGAATCAACATTGTGAAGATGTCCATCTTACCTAAGGCAATCTACAAATTCAATGCAATACTCATCAAATTACCAGCAACATTCTTCTCAGACCTAGAAAAAACAATGCAGGAATTCATATGGAAATACAAATGTCCAAGAATAGCCAGAAGAATCCTCAGCAAAAAAACAAAGCATGTGGTATCACATTACCAGACTTCAAACTTTACTATAAAGCTACAATCATCAAAACAGCTTGGTATTGGTATAGGAACAGGCATATAGATCAATGGAATAGAATTGAGATTCCAGAAGCAAAACCTCAATTTCTCAACCAACTCATCTTTGACAAAGTCTCCACCACCTACCACTGGGGAGAGGAGAACCTATTCAGTAAATGGTGCTGGGAAAACTGGCTGACCACATGCAGAAGATTGAAACAGGACCCTATCTATCACCATGCACAAAGGTTAATTCCAATTGGATCAGAGACCTAAATGTAAAAATCAAACCATAAGATCCTTAGAAAATGAAGGAAATACCGTCATGGAAATCGGAACTGGCATCCAATTCCTGAACAAAACCCAAAACCCACAGCTCGTAAGAGAGAAAATAGACAAGTGGGACCTTATTAAACTGACAAGCTTCTGCAAAGCCAAAGAAACCATCAAGAGAGCAGGGAGACAGCCTATAGACTGGGAAAAAGTATTTGCCAACACCAGATCTGACAAAGGCTTAACATCCTGGATCTACAAGGAACTAAAACGCGCTGAAAAGAAAAAAACAAACAACCTATTATCAAATGGGCAAAAGATATGAACAGACACTTCACAAAAGAAGACATTCGAGCAGCCAACAAACACATGAAGAAATGCTCAACCTCACTAATCATCAGGGAGATGCAAATCAAAACCACACTGAGATACCACCTAACTCCAATCAGAATGGCAATTATCAACAACTCAAAAAATAACAACTGCTGGAGAGGGTGTGGTGAAAAGGGAACACTTCTACACTGTTGGTGGGAGTGTAAACTAGTGCAACCTCTGTGGAAAGCAGTGTGGCGATTCCTAAAAGCTCTACAAATCGACCTCCCATATGACCCTGCAATCCCCCTACTGGGAATATACCCTGAAGAACTCAAATCACTCTATAAAAAAGATACCTGCACATGTATGTTTATCGCAGTGTTGTTCACAATAGCAAGAACCTGGAACCAACCATGCTGCCCATCAAAAGAGTACTGGATTTTAAAAATGTGATACATATACACGATGGAATACTATGCAGTCATAAAAAAGAACAAAATCATGAATTTCGCAGCAACCTGGATGGAACTAGAGTCTATAATACTGAGTGACCTCTCACAGACACAAAGATTCAAGTATCACATGTTCTCACTCATATAATGGACATTGAACATCCCATGTAATACTATAAGGAAATGACTGATCGTACTGGGAAACTATGGGGGGGTGAGGGAGATGGGATTAACAGTAGCAAATATCTGTCTGGGGACGAGGAAACACCTCTTATCAACAGGGTGCCTGAATGAAACGTAATTGTATACCTAACCCTTAACTGTACCCCACAAAACCATAATAAAAATATTTAAAAAAAAGAAAAATTCAACTCCTGGTTTATATAGGAATTGATAGTCAAGAATGTTGATTTTTCCATGTAATTTCTCATTGGAGAGAACTAGGCATTGGACGATAGAATTTCACCCTCTTGGCAACAGAACTGCACAAGTGAAATCTTTAGTAGGTTCCAACTATTTAACTGAATCAAGTATAAAAAAACATATATAACATCCTCTTCATTGGAAGGCATTATGTACTGATGCATCTATTGCTCTTCAGTGACAAAATAAATAAATAAATAAGTTGGCAGGAGAAAGCAGGGTTAAAAATTCTGTAACACAAGATAAAGAAGATATACAAGTAGGGAAAAGATAAAGGCTACCTCTTAAAAAATTTTAAAATGTAGAGAAAAGATCAGAAAATATTCACTTTTGGTATCTGGAGACATCAATAAAGTCACATCTATAAGCAATGACAGAAGTTTAGTAGGCAGAGGTTAGCCTGTAAGGAAAAAAAAGTACTACGCTGAGCAGAAGAGGAGAAAAGATTATCAGAAATAACAAAAACCTTTGAGAAGGGACTGCAAGAAAATAAAATCTATAATATAGATTTGCAATCCATACTGGGGGAAATGGAAAGTAGAGAGTGTAGTACAAAATAATATATAGAAAATTGTAAAATTATGTCATAATAAAAATAGAAGTTTAGAGCCATTAGCAATGGCAGATAAAGAACTGACCTGAGTAAAGTCTGGTAGAGTTTCAAAAGCAAATAAACCATATCCTGTTATTCTATATTATTATTGTAGCTGGGCTGCAAAACTGGATAAGTTTGCCAAAACTTACCAAATTATAAAATTATAATTAAAATCTATGAATTTCATTGTATATTCATTATAGACCAAGCAATGTTGACTAAAACATACACTGAGGAAGACAAAGTATAATAGATCATAAGTAAATATCATGGGTATATAAACAAGTAAAAATATAAACCAAGAGAATACTAAGGTAAAGAAAGATTTACCTAAAATTAAAAGGACTGACCATGTTTTAATTAAAAAGCATAAAGGAAAAAGGCTCTATGCAAATCTTGATGTTTTAAAAAATAAAGATAAGGCATCTTAGAAGAAAACAAACAAAACTTATAAATACATAAATAAATAGAATTGTAACTTCTCCATAATGCTAGGTTTCTAAAAACAATAGAGCAAATTTTAGTGATTTTGGAATAAAAATATTGTTTCTCAAAAATTTTTTATAGAACCAAATTTTGTTCGTAACAACAACATACTTCCACATATAAAAAGCTTTAGAAAATGTACTATCTGATCTCAAATTAGGTGAAGTTGGGACCAAAGTGAGACCCAAACTTTATGTGTACCATGACAATTTGTATACCTAATCCTGAACTGTACGCCACATCTTTAAAATAAATTTTAAAAAGTAAATAAAATAAAAGAGAAATTTGATTAAAAAAAGAAAATGTATCACTAATATATACTTTTGAGGAAAAATACATTAAATACATATTTAAGCTTAATAGAATACCATCAATCTTAATAAAAACAACAAAGATATCTCTGTGTGAAAGAAAATCAGACAATAAATATGCTAAAGATAAAGCACTAAGTGAAAATTACTGTTTAAATATAGCACTAAATATAAATGCTAATAAAAAGCACAGAGTACATCATTGATGCTAGTAAGAGAGAGTAGTTCATAAGTAGAATTTTATTTTGCAGAAAATATAAATTGAACTCTGAAAAAGTAAAAAGTTATTGGTCTTGATTTTTACTTCAAAAATATAAGGAAATATCACTTTGAACATTGTGGAAACACTAGTAGAATTTAAAAGGATGATTATATTTTACATCGCTGTAGAAAATAAAATAAACACCTATATTCTGCATTGCAAATGACAGGAACAAAGGCAACACACACATAAATAGAAAAAACAAAACCGAAAACATAAAACAAAGTGACAGAATTAAGGCTACACATAAGAGTAATAACAGTAAAGAAAATTGTCTTAAACTATTCTGTTATTCAGAAGGAAATATTTTTTAAAATAATTACAAAACTGCATTAAATTTTAAAATACCTATAAAAATCACATAAAAACATGTCAAATAAAAAGATGGGTAAAAGTTTACATGCATGGAAAAACATTACAATCGGGCATGGCCATGCTTATAGCAAACAAGAAAAATGTAAGGTAAGAGCATTAGCCAAGATGAATAAGAATGTATTATAATTGTAAAATTGGTATTCAATGTGGTAAGCCAAATTTCATTACATTATTGTGTAATGGCTAATTTAATATCAAGACATATCAAATAAAAATCAGTAAATACCGTGGTAGATTGATAACAGATATACATATGAGATACAAAATATACAAATATTATACTGTAAATACATTAATACTTGAATTAATATGCATCAATCAAAACTTTTACAGGGGTATTACTTTGTTGTAAATACTCATTTACTTTTGAAGAAATAATGATCATTATTAATTAAAAAGCCATACTAAATCTTAAATGTAAAATATTATTCAGGTCATATTATTTCACTATAGAAAGTAGGAATTCTTTATAATGTTTACATTGAAATAGCTCTACAATAAAATTTTTAAATTAAACCTAAAATAGCTATAGTCAATGTCAAAATAAAAAAGTGTAACAGATCAATCCAGTAGTTTATAAGGAAAAGATTTTATCTTAATAATAAATGGTATAAAGAAATACACTAAGAATAAGGCCCCCAAATTTTTATTTAATGAATAAGTTCTAGGGAAAGTATGAAGAACTAAATAACTGAGATGAAGGCAAAGCAAAACCAAAATGTTTGTAAAAAAAAAAAAAAAAAAGAAGTTTTATAAAAATTTAAAAATTGATTCTACAAGAATCAGTAAACCAAAAGGAAAATATAACAAAAAAGACATTCTGTTCCTTTGTTCCTTCCACCACAACTTCTAGTCATTTTCCTCTCTATATGCAAAGAGACTCCTGCCAGTCACAGACAAATACAGAGCTTAAATAAGATTTATCTTAGACTTTTTTGGGCTTTTGTTTTAAAGAGGTGGTACAGGGTTTACAAGACAAGTGATAGATAATTAGCATCAAACAACAAATCAATGAAATAAAATTGGACTTCAAGAATCTGTGAACTTCCAAAGGATGAAAATGTATCATCAAAATTTGAACGACATTGCCAGGTCAATCTGAAAGCCAAAAGAAAAAAAAAAGAGCTGAATGAGCAATTTGAATCTCACTGCCCTTGACTGAAGAGAATGCAAAGAACCAAGGAGCCAAGATCAGGGGACCTGGAGCAGGAATCTCGTGACTTTGCTGCTCCTACACCACAATTGCATGGACATAGACACCACATCAGATTTTCTAACAGATTCTAGTCCTAAAAACACTTCTACCACTCGACGTCACCAGCAATACATCAGCAAAGAAAAATCACACTCATTGAAAGTTGTCCAGCATGCAGAAAAGGAAGTCAGTAGATCAATTAGAAATATGTTCAACATAATGAAAATACTAGGGTAGAAATATAAATCTTAAATTTAAAAAGATAAAAGTAATTAATAAAAGTGGGACGGCTACTCCCCAACACACTCAATTTTCTCATACAGAGTTCAAAACCAAAAGCATAATTTCTAATTCTATCAATAGAAATGTATTCAGTGAAAATTAACAGAATATTTGCCTTACAGTGATTTAACAATTTTTTTAAATACAATGAGACATCATAAATTAAGTAGACAAACAATGGTGCAGTGATTAAGGTCGTAAATGTCCATAGCGTCTCCCCTGACTCATGCACTTCAGTGTATAACTTTTGTCCTTGGGACCCTAACATGATTCCTACACCAGTATACATCTCAACTGTTGTCATCTTGGTACAAGACAGGAAGGGCAAAAAGTGAAAGAAGCATAGGGGACAAGTGTGTCCATGTCTTTAAACTCCTTGGATCCCTGCCACATCCAGCAAACTCCACTTCTACTCCATTATCTAGAGTTGAACTTCTTGGCTACCATTAAATGGAAACAAGTCAAAGAGGGTAAATATTTTAATGAACTACCTTGCCAAATTATTTAGAATACTAGTTCTGTAAGGAAAGAAGAAGATATACATTGGACAGACTCTTTGAAATTTCTGTCAGTGATTATAAAATTCAGAAATGAATTGAAGAACTCAAAGATCACTATTACAAACCAAATTAATAATCAGAAAAATGAGATAAAAGGCACATTTCAATACAGAGCAAATATACAAAGAAATGAAAATTGAAATTATGAGGCCAAATGTAGGAGATTTTGATAATATATTCAGAAAATTTAATTTGTAAATAATAGCATTCATGAAAGAAAGGCAATAAATAAACTCTTAAGAGAGGATTATTTTCATTAGTTGAAGAAATATCTTATTTTGCACATTGAAATCATTCACATATGTCTAGACAGAACAAAGATATAAATTTAGTATATCTGGGAAATATTTCTGGACTCAGTATGAAACAAGTTATTTACAAAATAATAGTATTAATAAAATGAGAAGTCCATTTTATAAAAAGGGGAACAAAGATAACTACTTAAAAGTATATAAGTTAATCTTGACAATGACTGTTTCAAAAACAATGTCATATATCAGTTAAAAAAAATGGGAGTGTTAGATACAAAAACCTTCAGGATTCAGAAAAAAGAAGCATTGTTCTTCTAGGAAAATATTGAACACCAAATGTCTTCATTATAAAATAAATGAAAATGTAAAAAACACCCTAAGAATTAATCCACAAAACTACAAAAAAGAGTATTGTTCTTTTCCTTTGGGAAAAAAAAATTAAAAAGCTAGAATGAGAGAACAACTAGAAATAAAAGCTGAAGTTACTAATATATAATGAATTAAATATGTATAAATAAAAATGGCTTTTTTTTTTTTTTTTTGCTCACATAAAAATTACCTAATAAGCACCTAGGAAGAAAAGGAAATATTCTAAATTAATAGTGACAAAAATTTGTAAAAACTTGGGAATATAGCTGGGCTCAGATGGCTCAGCCTGTAATCCCATGCTTTGGGAGGCTAAGGTGAGTGGATTGCCTGAGTTCTCAGGTTCGAGACCCACCTGGGCAACTTGGCGAGACCTCATCTCTACAACAAATCAAAAATCAGCCGGGTGTGGTAGCGCGCGCCTGTAGTTCCAGCTACTTGGAAGGCTGAGGTGGAAGGATCGCCGGAGCCCAACAGGTCGAGGCTGCAGTGGCCGGGAGCGGCCACCGCACGCCAGTCTGGGTGACAGAGTGAGACTCCAAGTAAAAAAAAAAAAAAAACAAAAAACTTGGGAATATGTATTTAACAAGAAAGGCAAAGAGCATTATAACACACAGAACAAGACTTGAACACATGGAAAGGCATATTATACTTTGAATTAGAATATAAAATTTTATCGATTTTTAATTATGTAATCTAGCAATATTTATCTGATTTAAGCATAGAAATATCATCTGACCCAGAAATTTCATTTCTGAAACTGGATACAAAAATAAATGTACATGTAAATACAAACATCTGTAAAATAATGTTTATTCCCATACTTATTTATGATATCAAAAAATTGGAAACGTAGTTAATGCCCATTAATAGGAGAATGAGGACATCATAGTACATTATAAATATTTTGCTGCTAATGAAATAATTAATTATATCTATCCCATATGATTCTGTAGGTGTGTGTATATATTTATGATACATGTAGAGGATTATTCTGATATTTAGATAAAGCAGATGAATTGTTATTCTTTCTTTGTTAGACATTAGTCAAAATTAATGAAAAGAATAGGAAAACAAACCAAGTCCAAAAACGGAACAAAAAATTGTATGTATAGAATCTTATTTTGCATTTGTGTCAAATTCTGTATATTTGTAAGTAAATGTTTAAATGTATGAAATAGTTTACTTTACATAATATTATGACATCTTAAAAAGAAGATAAGTAAAATATAATAATCATAATGATGCATAAGAAGAACAATTTCTAAAAAGTACTGTGTATAATTTCATATAAATAACTTACAAAACTCAGGTGAAATGAATAATATCCTGGGAAAATATATTTTATCTTAGAAGAAACAATAAGCCTGAAAGTAGTGACACATAATTTGATATTGAAATTATATTTATGTAGTAATATATTTTTATGTTTTTATATAATATACATATAATATAGTCAGTTTATCCTCAGGCATTAATGTTAAGATACTTTCCTCTCTTAAGTAGGAGATATTATATAAAATCCTGCACAACATGGAGATCACAGGGTAGCTATTAAATTTATTTTATGAAATTGATATTAAATACAAGAAAGATAGTATAATCTTCAAATAACAATTTATATAGTTCCATTCTATGTTGATAGATTAATAAGAATAAAAAAAAATTCCCAGCAAAGTATAAATGGTAAATACAAGACCATTAGCATAATGGCAATAGTTTGTATTAATGCCAAAAAAATAGCTGTGGGATGCCACGATTATTTTTTTAACACTTGGCAGTAAGATTTTACTAAAGGGTATTTTGGCTGGAAGGGTATTTTAACTGGCACCAGGGAGAACATTTATGCCAAAGTTTTTAAGGAAAGGAGAAGACATCTTCAATTACAGAGAGGACATCCTAAGATCAACTGGAGAAAAAGTAAGAAATAAGTGGGAAAGAAATTTGAAGAAAGAAAAAATATATATATATATTAAGTTTTAGAAAGACTGCATTTTCTCTCCAGAACCTTACTAAGCCATCTTAGTTACTAAGTATGAGTAAATGTATTCATATAAATAAACAAAAGTGCCAAAATTTTAATATTTGTTATCATACATATAAATTAAGACACTATGGGGAAAAGGTGAAACAAGGTGGAACATAAAGGCATAAGGAAGCATACCATAAAAATATAAAGTTGTGTCATTATTGGACAGAATTAACCACATCTCCTAATGTCAAAGAAATTTACCTGACACCTGGGTCATGTGTGGAAAGCTTTTGTTTGTTTGTTAAACTGAGTTTTATTATTTTTATTTTTAATTTTAAAGATGTGGGGTATATTTCAGGATTAGATATACAAGTAGTCATCATACAGGTAGAGTTTGAGCCTCTCTTTGGTCTCCACTTTCCCTGGTTTGAGATCAGGCACCCTCATTAATGTTATGTGCCCCTCCCCACCTTCCCCTGGCAGTTTCCTGCTACTGTCATTTTTAAATTTCTACACAAGTTAAGAAAGGCATTCCATTTAATTCAATAAGAAATTGTGATACTATATTAGTCAGAGTTCTGTAAAGAAATAGAACCATCTTTTCACTGTGCAGAAAGATACTATCACTGTCAAAGAAGATTCATCAGAATTTAGGGGTTCAATATTTCCACCTTCATCAAGCTCTTTCCACATATCCCCATTTCAACTTTCAAGATTCAACTTTTTTCCTAGTCAGTATCCTCATTTTAACAGTGAATCCCTATAGAGGGGAGGAGTTCAACTTGTCTTGTGATTTAGTCAATCACAAGAAGAGATTTTGTGTTTGATTTTTAGCAATCTTATTTTTATGGCTAGAGGAGATAGGATCTGCTTCAGGGCACATGTAGAAGATGTCAGGTCATTTATGTGATACCTGAGCTTGGAACTGGAATGCCCCTGAGCTCATTCTTTTCTTTTTCTTCTTTATTCAGTGACATTAAAAACGATTATCCAGTCTCTCTCACTGTATTTGATAAAAATGTTCATAAGTATCACATGTACAGTCACCCAGATTGTTTTATAAGTCGTTTATTAAGAGCATTCAATGGCTACACTTTTGTGTACTTTTATTGCTAAATCACTCAATGGATTATCAGTATATAAATGGAGTTTATCAGTGTAGTCACAGTTAATTAATTAGATAGAACATTTCAGAAACTCCAGAACAAATTCAGGGAACTCATACATAAAATTCTGTTCCATGTAGAACAACTCTTCGATCATAATCTGCATTTCCCAGGGGTTCTCCAGAGAAAGAGACAATAGGGTGTGTGTGTGTGTGTGTGTGTGTGTGTGTGTGTGTGTGTGTCTGTATAAAAGAATATATACACATAAAGTGTGTGTGCATATATGCATATATATTGACAGGGAGAGAGAAAAAGTGAGAGAGAGAGAGAGAGAGAGAGAGATTTATTGCTTTGTTATAAGAAAATGACCCATGTAACTATGGGAGCTGACTGGCCTCAAAAATCTCAAGATCTATAGAATAAGCTGGCAAACTGGAGATGTAGAAGAGCTGAAACTGTAGTTCAGAGAACTGATGGTATTGTTGCAGTCTGAATTCTGAGGCCTGAGAATCAAGAGGGCCAATCGTGTAGTTCGAGTCCAAAGGCCAATAGCTTAAATACCCAGGAAGAGCCAATGTTTTAGTTGAAGTCTGAAGGCAGAAAAAAAAAGTGTTTCTGTCTGAAGGTAGGATACATTTTCTCTTATTTGGGAAAAGGTAATTCAAACATTTTGCTCTATCCAGATTTTCAAGTGGTTAAAAAAGGCCTATCAATATTTGGAGGACAATTTGTTTTCTTTGTATATCTATTTATGTGTTAATCTCATTCAAAAGCATCTTCAAAGACATATTCAAAAAATGTTTGACCAAATAACTGGGCACCTATGGCCCAGCCAAGTTGACACAAAATCAATCATCCTAAGTACTAACACTTTAAGAACAGAAACAGTCATATTTTTATCTATTTTATTTGTCACATAATCAACAAATAAAATATCTATCTTAATTGGCATTGAAAATATTTGTCGTGAGAAACAGTAACTTTATATTTAAGGGGAAATTTAATACATATTTGTCAAGAATCAAAATTTGATAAAATTGTTTCAATGATAACTACAATTTGTTATTAAAATTTTTTGGTTCCTTAGTATTGCATGTTTTTTTAAAGATGTGGGATACAATTTAGGATTAGGTATACAAAACAGAATTGCCACACTGTTTTCCACAGAGGTTGTACTAGATTGTACTCCCACCAATAGTGTAGAAGTGTTTCCTTTTCCCTGTATTCTCTCCAGCATCTGTTTCTTGAGTCATTAAAAAATGACCATCTTGACTGGATTTAGGTGGTATCTCATCGTATAGGTAAAATTTAGGCCTCCTTTGGTCCTCATTTTGCGTGGTTTGAGATCAGGTACCCTTATTGATGTTGTGTGCCATCCTCCCTCCCCCGGCAGTTTCCTGCTACTGCCAATCCCTTATAGCATTACAATAAATCTTCAGGGTTCACTTATAAGTGAGAACATGTGGTGCTCAATATTTTATTTCTGTGATAGATCACAGAGTATACTAGACTATATCCATTCAAGTTGCTGTGAAGTCCATAATTTTGTCCTTCTTTATGACTGCATAGGATTCCGTCATGTATATGTACCACATTTTTTTTTAATCCAGTCCACTTTTGATGGGCAGTATAGTTGGGTCTATGTTTTTGCTATTGTGAATAATATTGCAATAAACATGCATGTGCAGGTATCTTTTTTACAGAATGATTTGAACTCCTCTGGGTATATTCCCAGAAGGGGGATTGCTGGATCATGTGGAAGGTCAATTTTTAGATTCTTTTTAGGAATTGTCACTTTTCCACAGAGGTTTTACTAGATTGCACTTCCACCAATAGTGTAAAGTATTTCCTTTCCCCTGCATTCTCTCCAGCATCTGTTTCTTGAGCCATTGAATATGGCCATCTTAACTGAATTTAGGTGGTATCTCAGTGTGGTTTTGATTTGCATTTCTTTGATGATTAGTGAGGCTAAGGATGTTTTCATGTATCTGTTGGCTGCTCATGTCTTCTTCTGAGAAGTGTCTATTTGTATCTCCTGTCCACTTTTTTAAAAGGGCTGTTTATTTTTTCTCCCTTCAGCATGCTTGAGTTCTTTGTAGAACCTGGATGTTAGGCCTTTGTCAGATATGCAGTTAGCAAATTTTTTCCTCCATTCTGTGGGCTGTATCCTCACTCTCTTAATGGTTTATTTTGCTTTGGAGAAGCTTTCCAGTTTGATGAGGTCCCATTTGTCTATTTGATCTCTTATAGCATGGGCATTTGGAGTTTTGATCAAGAATTGGTTGCCTATTCCAATTTACTTAAGGGTGTTTCCTGTGTTTTCTAAAGTTCTTATAGTTTGATGATTTATGTTTAGGTCTTTGATGCTGGTGAGGATATGGAGAAAAAGGAACACTTCCACACTGTTGGTAAGAATACAAACTAGTGCAACATCTTTGGAAAACAGTGTGGTGATTTCTGAAAGAACTAGAAATTGAACTTCCATATGATCCAGCAATCCCCCTATTGGGAATATACCCATAAAATTCTCAAATCATTCTACAAAAAAGTACCTGCACACACATAATTATTGCAGCACTATTCACAATAGCAAAAACATGGAACCAACAGTGCTGCCCATCAAAACTGGATGGATACAAAAATGTGGTACATATACACAATGGAATATTATGCATCCATAAAGAAGCACACACATATGGATTTCAATGCAACTGGAATGTATTCCGAGTCTGTTACACTCAGTTATCTATCACAGAAACAAAGGACAGAGTACCATCTGTTCTCACTCATAAGCAGATCTTGAACAATTATACTATAAGAAAGGGTTTGGCAATAGTGGGAAACTGTCAGGGGAGGAGGGTGGGATTGACAGTTGAGGGAAACTGCCAGGGAAGGGTCACACCTCATCAACAAGGATAACTGTATAATGGATATTTGTATACCTAATGGTGAATTGCACCTCATATCTTTAAAGTTAGAAATTAAAAAACAAAAACAAAAACACAGCCCAATAATTTGTTGCCTTTGGGAAACTGAGATCACCACAATGGATGCTCAAAGACTCAAAGTTAGAGGATCAGAAACAAATTTTCAGAAGAATGATCACAAGTTAAGGCAGGAATCATGATCTTAATACATTCTGACAAAACAAATTATAAGCTATGGAAAAATTTAAAAGATATAGAAGAATACTACATAATAGTAAAAGAATCAATCCATCACAAGAGATATCCATCATAAACATATATGCACACAACACAGGAGAACAAGTTTTTATAAAGCAACTTCTAAGTAAAATTTTAAAAAGATATTGACTCTAACAATATCATAGCTGGGAACTTAAATACATCACTAACAAATCTAGATAGATAATTGAGGTAAAAAACCAACAAAGAGATCCAGAACCTCAACTTGACACTTGACCAAATGGACTTAATAGATATCTATCTATAGAATATTCCACCTAACAACCAAAATTATACATTCTACTCAGCAACACATGGAATGTATTACAGGATCAACCATATTCTCAAACGTCAATAACCATATATATTTCATAAATATATTTCATAAATTCAAAATACAGCCATGAACTATCTCAGACCACAGTGGAATAAAAATAAATATCACCACCATCTGGATTACCCCCAAACTCACAAAGACATGGAAAATAAACAGCATGATGGTAAATAACTCTTGGGTCAACACACAAATCAAAGAAGGAATTCAAAGACTTCTGGAAACAAATGAAAATGAAGAAATATCTTATCAAAACCTCTGGGATGCCATAAAAGCAGTCCATAGAGGGGAACTTGTATTTCTAACCACACACATAAAGAAAATAGGGAAAAGCAAATTCTGACAAGATGGTGACAGGGCAGCCTGGTCTATGAAACCCTCTGCAAATGGGAACGTAGAGGGTCTCTGGCTCTCTCCCCAGGGGCTGCAGACCCCAACAACGGCAGCCTGCTCTTCACACGGATCTTGGCCATCACCACTGCTGGGGCATTGCAGCGGTCTGGACAGCCACCGTAGCCACAGACACAGTAGCCGCCAGCACCACCGTGGCCTCCATGGTGGCCATAGCGCATCACGCCACCCATGCCAGAGGCGATCCACGACTTCAGTCCTTGAAGCCCCTACAGGTAAGATCTGCTGGGATCGCTGCCACCTTGACATACTGCTGACCATGGGTCTCATCCAGTGTGCCCTGAGGCAGGCTTCCAATGCCCAGCTCCTGTCCGGCCCCAGCCCCTGGGGCGAGCAGCTGAGATAGCACCACCTGCTGGTGACTAAGGTAACAACACCAAAACGGGAGAAACAAGCTTGAAAAAGAGACACAGGCCTGATTTGAGTGGTGAATGAGGGTGATCTGAACTGTCCTTCACAGCAGGCTAGGGGCAACAGATCCTAACTGCAAACTAATTTACCAGCTTGAAAAGAAAGCTAGAAATCAGAGCTGAAAGGACATTGGACTTAAACAAAAAGTCTCAGCGTGTGCTCGGTTGTTTCTATTAGTTTAATGACTTGATTCTATTCCTATTGTTTTGTTCTTTTTCTTTTCTCTTCCTTTTCTTCTCTTTTCTCCTCTCTATAAACCATATCTTTGTATAGAGGAACAGCATACAAATAAGGTGGTTGGTTAGCTTGTATGTTAGCATCATTGTACGTTTTATTTTTTTATTTTTTTGTATGGGAGCTGGCTAGTCTATAGCTGTGGTATATTGTTTTTATCTGTTTCAGTTTAGGTCTCTCTCTCTCTATTTGTTGAAACACTTGTCTGTTTCCCCCTTTACTCCTCTCTCTCTCTCCACTCCCCTCTTCCCCCCACTGTCTGCTCCATTCTCTTCCCTTGGCTAACCACATTTTATTTGAGGGAGTAAACCTCCAGCCCCACTGCATGGACAGATTCCAAGGCAGTGGGAAGTAGGTTTCAAATTATCTATACACCTCTCAGTGAATACCAGGACCTGAAGATAGATTTTGAATCACAGCTCCCCCCTTAATTAAATCTCAAAACTGCAAAAAGGACCACCCCAACCTACAGTGCAACTCCAGAGTTGAACAAAGTAAGAGGGCATACATAAAGAATAGGAGATTGGAAAAACAGAAGTAAAAGCAATCCCTCTACCCCAAATAACAGAATTAAAGAAGACAGTGATGTGGAGGGAAGGAAAAAGTAGGGAGGGGGAAAACAACCACACAAATGAAGAAAAACCAAAAGAAAGATATAGGTCTCACACAGATCCCTGGGAGATCAGACAACAAGAAAACAGATTCTGGAACACAAACAATGAAGAGTCCCCAGAATGACTGGTAACATGCAACAAACCCAGACATCAAAACATTAATGGAGAGAATTAAAAATATTGAGGAGAGACAAGAGGAAAATAGGAAGGAGCTGATGTCAGAAATAACAGCAGTAAAGAATACTGTGATGGAAATAAATAACAGACTAATTAGCATGGAAAGCAGAATTAGCCAAGCAGAAGAAAGAATCTCAGAGCTCAAAGACCAAAACACAGAACTAACCCAAACTGTCAAAAGCATAGAAAAGAAGCTCAAAAAGACAGAACAAAACCTTCAAGAGATGAATGATCACTTCAAGAGACCGAACCTAAGAGTAATTGGCCTTCCTGAGGCAGAGAGAGAAACAGAGGCCACATTGGAACAAACATTTCATGAAATCATTCAAGAAAACTTCTCTCATCTCATCAAGGATGAAAAAGTTCAAGCACAAGAGATTCAGAGAATCCCTGGAAGACAACAAATGAGAAGGCCAACTCCAAGACATAATAATTAGCCTAAACAAAGTAGCTATAAAAGAAAAAATCCTAAAGGCTGCAAGAGAAAAAGGTCAGACTCATACCAGGGAAGACCAATTAAAATAGCAGCAGATTTATCTACAGAAAGCCTCCAGGCTAGTAGAGCTTGGAGCCCTATCTTCAAAGTTCTAAAAGATAAACAATTTCAACCAAGAGTAACCTACCCAGCCAAGCTAAACTTCATCAGTGAGGGAGAATTGAAATCTTTCCCAGTTATCCAATCTCTAAGAACCTACAATGCCACAAGACCACCTCTACAAGAAACACTTAAGAAAGTATTGAATACAGAAGAAAAGGAAAAAGGAACAACAACGTTATTCACAAGAGTACAGGCAACAGTTTAAAAACACACATGATCCAACTCTAAAACCAAAAGAAAGACAACACACAAACAGGAAGAACAACAACTCTGTAAGAACATAATGATGGGATCGACTCTCACATTTCAATAATTAGTTTGAATGTGAATGGACTAAATGTACCACTGAAAAGACATAGAATGGCAAAAAGAATAAAATATCACCTGGCAACAATCTATTGACTTCAAGAGACTCACATCACTAGAAAGGACACTCACAGACTCAAAGTAATAGGATGGGAAACAAATTTTCAGGCAAATGGAACACAAAAGAAAGGAGGAGTCATGATCTTAATCTCAGACAAAATACCCTTTAAGCTATTAAAAATTAAAAAAGGTACAGACGGCCACTACATAATGATAAAAGATTCAATTCATTAACAAGAAATATCCATCCTAAACTTATATGCACCCAATATAGGAGCGCCAACTTTCATAAAGCAGCTCCTAGGTAAACTAAAAGAAGATATCGACTCCAATACCATCATGGCTGGGGACTTCAATACCTCACTCACAACCCTAGACAGATCATCAGGACAAAAAATCAGGAATGAGATCCAAAACCTCAGTGTGATTCTTGATCAAATGGACTTAATTGATACCTACAGAACCTTCCATCCAAAGATCACAGAATACACATTCTACTCATCACCTCAGGGAACATACTCTAAGATCAACCACATACTTGGCCATAAATAAAGCATAAGCAAATTTAAAAGGACTGAAATTTTACCATGCACCTACTCGGACCACATTGGAATAAAAATAATCATTAATATCAACAAGGTCCCCCCCAAACCCACAAAGACATGGACACTAAACAGCATGATGCTAAACAACTTCTAGGTCAATGATGAAATCAAAGCAGAGATTAAAAGATAACTGGAAACAAATGAAAATGAAGAAACACCTTACCAAAATCTCTGGGACACCATGAAAGCTGTAGTAAGAGGTGATTTTATAACCCTACAAATGCACATGAAGAAAATGGAAGGATCACAAATTAACAGCCTAACAAGCCACCTAAAAAAGCTAGAAAAGCAAGACCACAAACACCCAAATTTCAGCAGAAGAATCCACATCACCAAAATAAAAGCCCAAATCCAGGACATAGAAGACAAAAAGATAATACAAAAAAATCAGTGAAACAAAAAGTTTCTTCAAAAGGTTAAACAAGATCGATGGTCCCCTAGCTCGACCAACTAAGAAAAAGAGAGAAAAAACCCAAATAAACACAATCAGAAACACAAAAGATGAAGTCACATCTGATCCTGAAGAAATACAAAAGATCGCTAGAGACTACTATGTACACTTGTATGGAAACAAACTTGAAAACCTTTCAGAAATGGAGGACTTTCTGTCATCACACAACCTGCCTAGGT
>NW_007259741.1:198669-199210 GCF_000164805.1 Carlito syrichta
ACAGCCAGCATACTCCTAAATGGACAAAAACTGGAACCATTTCCCCTGAAAACTGGAACTAGACAAGGATGCCCATTCTCACCTCTCCTGTTCAGTATAGTATTGGAAGTCCTGGCTAGAGCAATCAGAGAAGAGAAGGCAATCAGGGGTATTCAAATAGGAAAAGAGAAAGTCAAGCTATCTCTCCTTGCAGATGTCATGATCGTGTACCTTGAAAGCCCAAGAGAACCTGTCAAAAATCTCCTTACACTGATAAAGAACTTTGGCAAAGTCTCAGGATATAAAATAAATGTGCAAAAGACAATCACATTTCTTTACACCAATAATAAACAAACAGAAACCCAAATAAAAAGCACAATTCCATTCACAATAGCCACAAAAAAAATTGAAATACCTTGGCATCTTCCTAACCAGAAATGTGAAAGACCTTTACAATAAAAACTACAAAACACTGCTCAAAGAAATCAATGATGACACAAAAAAGTGGAGAAATATCCCATGCTCATGGATTGGAAGAATCAACATTGTGAAGATGTCCATC
>NW_007259741.1:199230-200302 GCF_000164805.1 Carlito syrichta
CACAATCGTCCAAGAATATCCAGAACAATCCTCAGGAAAAAAAAACAAAGCAGGTGGTATCACATTACCAGACTTCAAACTTTACTATAAAGCTACAATAATCAAAACAACTTGGTATTGGTACAGGAACAGGCATACAGATCATTGAATAGAATTGAGATTCCGGAAGCAAAACCTCAATTTCTCAATCAATTCATCTTCAACAAAGCCTCCACCACCTACCACTGGTGAGAGGAGTACCTATTCAGTAAATGGCGCTGGGAAAACTGACTGACCACATGCAGAAGATTGAAACAGGACCCCTATCTATCCCCATACACAACAGTTAACTCTAAGTGGATCAGAGACTTAAATGTAAAACCTCAAACCATAAGAACCTTAGAAAATGAAGGACATACCCTCATGGAAATTGGAACTGGCATCCAATTCCTGTAACAAAACCTGAAACCCACAGGCCATAAGAGACAAGATAGACAAGTGGGACCTCATTAAACTGACAAGCTTCTGGAAAGTCAAAGAAACCATCAAGAGAGCAGGGAGATAGCCTACAGACTGGGAAAAAGTATTTGCGAACTCTGACAAAGGCTTAACATCTTGGATCTACAAGGAACTCAAATGTGCTGAAAAGAAAAAAAAAACATACAACCCCATTACAAAATGGGCTATAGATATGAACAAACACTTCTAAAGGAAGACCTCCGAGCAGCCAACAGACACATGAAGAAATGCTCAACCTCACTAATCATCAGGGAGATACAAATCAAAACCACACTGAGATACCACCTAACTCCAGTCAGAATGGCAATTATCAATAACTCAAAAAATAACAGTTGCTGGAGAGGGTATTGTGAAAAGGGAACACTTCTACACTGTTGGTGGGAGTGCAAACTAGTGCAAACTCTGTGGAAAAAAGTATGGTGATTCCTAAAAGCTCTAAATATTGACCTCCCATATGACCTTGCAATTCCTCTACTGGCACTATACCCTGAAGAACTCAAATTACTCTATAAAAAAGATACCTGCACACGTATGTTTATTGCAGCATTGTTCACAATAGCAAGAACCTGGAAGC
>NW_007259741.1:200715-210930 GCF_000164805.1 Carlito syrichta
CATCATGACCAAGTAGGCTTCATCCCTGGGATGCTAGGCTGGTTCAACATTTGTAAAACCATAAATGTAATTAAGTACATCAACAGATGTCAAAACAATATTTTTTAAAAAAAAATAAAACAATAATAACAATAATTTTAAAATATTAAATAATTTTTAAAAATAAATAAAAATAAAAAATAAAAAGATAACAAATAACAAATATAAAATAAAAGCAATCATAAAAAGTAAAAACAATAATAAAAGAATAAACAATAATAAAAAATAAATAAATAAAAGAAAATAGATCACAAGTTAACATCCTAACAAATTACTTAAGGGAGCTGGAAAGGCAAGACCATGAAAACCCTAACTTCAGCAGAAGAAACTATAACTTCAAAGTAAATGCCCAAATACAGGACACAGAAGACAAAAATATCATAGAAGAAAATCAGAGAAACCAAAATCTGGTTCTTTGAAAGGATAAACAAGATTAGTGGACTCCTAGCCAGAAAGACCAGATAAAGAGATAAAAAGCCCAAATAAGTATAATCAGAAATGCAAAAGGTCAAGTCATAACTGACCCATAAAAAACAAAAGATTATTAGCAACTATTATGCACAGCTGTATGGAAATAATCTTGATAACCCAAATAAAATGGAAGAATTTCTGATATCCTTCAACCTCCAAAGGTTTAAATAGGAAGAAATAGAGGCCCTAAGTAGATTCATAATGACCCAGAAAAATGAATCTTTCATAAGAAAACTACCTATTAAAAAAACATTGTGGACCAGATGGTTTTCCAGTGGAATTCTACAAAACACACAAAAAGAAGCTGATGCCAACCCTATTGAAAGTGTTCTAGGCAATCAAGAAAGACAGAATTTCCTCAAATTGTTTTATGAAGCTAATATCCAAATAGGGTGAAGAGTCAAAAAGAAAGAGAACTACAGGCCAATATTCCTAATAAATATAGACACAACCAACAAACAGCCAAACAAAGCAAATAACTAAGATAAACAAAAAAACAAAGCAAACTCCATAAAATTCATAGATAGAGAGTTTTCAGCTTTAGCATATCTCTTTAGGGAGGGGCTTACTCTAGTGTCTGGTTCTGAAACTGCAGGTCTGTTACTGCAGGTTCCCTCTTCTCAATTGAAACTTAAGTTTTTAGAATCTTCACCCCCTGCTGTCTGCAATTGATAGCCAGTATTCATCTGTGGTTTGGTATAAGAGTGTGATAACTTGACTCAGCATTTCCTGGACTCCCTCCTCCTTCCTTCCTCTCCTATAGTGGTCACAGATCCCAAAGTCTCTAGTTCACAGCAGGGAAATGGGACCTCCAACTTCTTTCCTGCCCTTCTGATCTCTTTTGCCCATTGCTGGCATGGAACAAGTTAGCTATGCACTCACCAGCCTCTTTCTTAGTCACATCTGATGTGGTCTATTATCCAGCAACTGGTTCATGGTGGGGGCTGGATCATCTGAGGTTTCACATCCACAGTTACCAGTGTTTATGTACTGGGAACAGTGCTCTCTGAGTTCATGAAGAGTAGCCTCAATGCATGTGGGGATCACACCCTGGTCTTAAGATGCAAGCCCACTATTCCTCAGAGGCCACCCTGGTACATTTCTCTGCCATGGATTTAGCTTGGCTGCCGAGTTTTTCTATAGTCTGCTGTTTCTTCTGCAAATGGGGGTTGAGAGAGATAGTTCCCTTTTCAGTAAGTACCACAGTTCCAGATTTCAGGTCCTTGTAGCAAGAATGTGCAGCCTACCCTGGTGTTGCTGGCAGTGGCAGTAAGTCCAGGATTTGGGTGGCCTCTTATTTCTGTTCCTTTGAGGCTCTGCTTTTGGCTCTGTTGCTGTTCTCTTTTTGTAGTCCTCACTGCCAGTATCTGGCCTGGTGCTGTGGTGGTGAAAACAGCAAAAATTTCTATTTTTAATGCAATCAAAACACAAAACATTTCAATTAAAATTAGAATAAATTCTATTGATAAAAAATATTAAGTTCTTCTAAAATTTAACCAGTTGGATCAAGAGTCAATTTTATCATTACTACAAACAATATATTTTGTTTAAGACAAATTCAAAACTTAAATAACAAGAGATAGCAGAATAAATTAAGATAGCTGACATAGGCAGCTATAGTGAACTTCCGCTACAGAGTAAAGCAAGAGATAGGATTTTTTAGAACCCCCAAAAGAGAGTCAGAAGCATGTCCTATGAATCTCCAAAGGAGTGATAATAACCACTTACAGAAGAAGAAAAATATTTGCTAACAGCGCTGGACCTACCCAGACTCGCCTGCACCACCACAGTCCACCAGAGTTTCTGGATGTAGTGGAGAAAGTATATGAGGGGAATGTAGAAGTTCTGTGCTCTTGCTGTGATCTGGAAGTCTCACTAAGCATTGTGAAACCCCAGTCTCTCACAAAAACTGCCTTCCCCATGGTCATTGTCTGCCACAGAATGATGTAGGAAAAAAACCTTGAGCAGTGTCAGCCACCATTTCCCAGTCAGTAATTCAAACCTTGCAGAATTGAGCAGCTGCTTTCCAGTTGACTTTGGAGAGGACAGGCTGCAAGGGCAAACTCCTCAGCTGCAGACAGTTAACTGAAAACCTGAATCTCTGAGGCCAGCTGCTCCTTGGTATTAAGATGAGAGTTTTACCTAAGACAGGAACTGGGTGGGATGCATTGCCATAGCAATCTCTCACTCCCCTTGTGAACTCTTCTGTGCCTGCACTGAGTAATAGTGTTCTCCCAGTGGGGAATAGAAGAAAGTTCCAGGCCACTGGGGTAGCTAAGAGTACACACTTGCGGAGGGCTTCAGCTCCCTTTCCCTGCACTCCCCACGAAGGCTCAAAACAGAGAACTTGAAAAATCTCCAGAGTCACACAATCAGCATTGGTGGGTTGGGAACTTCCATGAGAAACACTCATCAAGGAGAAAGCCTATAGTCACCACTGCAGCTTAATTTCTTCCACAGGCATCACTTCCAACCGGGAGGTCAACATCACATCCCACCGCATTGGATATGATACTTCAGCTTTAGGGAAGACCTGATCCCAAATACCTTACTAAAACACTTTCCAAGCTACTCTGCCATTCAGCACACCATAAGCCAGTGCAGGTACACAGCAAGAGGATACCTCAGTTAGCAATTGAGAAACTCACCACAGCAAAAAAATGCTCAATGCCAAGTCAGCTCCCTGCCAATCTCAAATAAAAAGTAATAGTTTGCTCAAATTAGAAAGAATGAGAAAAACAATTATGACAACAAGAAAAAGCAGAATTTTTCAATACTTCAAAAGAGCACACCAATTCTTCACCAAGAAACTGAATCAAAATGAAATTTTAAAAATTCTAGATACAGAATTCAAAAAGTTGATTATAAAATAGAACAGTAAACTTCAGGAGAAAATTGAAAATCAACATGAAAAAATGATTTAGGACATGAAGAAAAAATTCTTCAGAGAGATAGACGCACATGCACACATAAAGCTGAAATTCTGGAAATAAAGGAAGTTTTTAGGGAAGTACAAAATGCAGTGGAAAGTTTTAACAGCAGACTAGAACAAACAGAAAAAAAAAATTCAGAATCTTAGAACTTGAAGACTAAACTTTTGAATTGACCCAATCAGACAACAGTAAAAAATTAATCAAGAAAATGGAAAAAAGTTTCCAAGAAATGTGGAATGATGTAAAACATCCAAACCTATGAATCACAGGTGGTCCTAGGAAGAAGAGAAAGCAACATGTTTGGAAAACCTATTTAAGGGAATAATGGGGGGAAATTTCCTTGGTCTTGCCAGAGATCTAAACATCCAGATGCAAGAAGTCCAAAGAAACCCCAGAAGATTCATTGCAAAATTGTCATCCTCAACACATAATCATCTAGCCATGCAAAGTTAATGTGAAAATAATTTTAAGAGAGTAAGATAAAAGCATCAAATAAATAACAAAGGTAGAATTATCAGACAAACAGCAGATTTCTCAGAAGAAAACCTACAAACCGGAAGGGATTGGAGCACAATTCAATCTCCTAAAATAGAATAATTGTCAGTCAAGAATTTTGTATCCTGCAAAACAAAGTTTTATAAATGAAGTAGAAATGAAGTCCTTCATAGATAAACACAGAAAATTTTTCACCACTTAACTGGCTCTACAAGAAATACTCAAAGAAATTCTACATACTAAAACAAAAGCTTGAAATACAACAGTAGAAAACTCTGGAAATCATAAATTTTGTAGGCTTTATGGAACAACAGAATAGAGAAAATAAATCAAGTAATGGATAACAATCAGTATGATGGATAGCATAGTTTCTTACATATTATTATTAACTGAATGTAAATGATCTCAGCCCATTTAAAAGATATAGACTGGCAGAATGGGAAAAAATTTATATATCTGCTGTCTTTAAGAGACCTACTTAACTCACAAAGACTCCCTATAGACTGAAGGTAAAAAGTTCTGGAAAAATATTCCACAGAAATTAAAACCAAAAATGAACAGGAGTAGTCATTCTCATATCAGATAAAACAGATTTTAAATTAACAACAGTAAAAGAAGACAAAGATGACTAATATATAATGATAAAGGGATAGATTCAATGAGAAGACATAACAATTTTAAATATATGTGCTCTTAATTCCAGAGCTCTCAGCTTTATCAAACAAATTCTAACTAGACCTAAAAAAAAGGAAAAGTGATAGCAATACAATCTTAGTAGGAAACTTCAATACTCTACTGAGATCAATAGACAAATCATCAAAACAGAAAGTTAACAAAGAAACATTGGCGTTAACTAGGACACTATGGGAAATAAGACTAATAGACAGCTATAGAAAATTCCAACCCAAAACTAAACAATATGCATTTTTCTCATCAGCGTATCAAATATTCCCCAAGATAGACCTTATAATAGACCAAAAATTGACTCTCAATAAATTAAAAAGTTGAAATCTTATCAAACACCTTCTCAGTCCACAGTGGAATAAAACTAGATTAAAACTCCAAGAAGAAAATCAGCCGGGCGTGGCAGCGCATGCCTGTAGTTCCGGCTACTCGGAAGGCTGAGGTGGAAGGATTGCCAGAGCCCAGCAGATCGAGGCTGTGGTAGCCGGGAGCAGCCGCTGCACTCCAGTCTGGGCGACAGAGTGAGACTCCAACTCAAAAAAAAAAACCAAAAAACTCCAAGAAGAACTTGCAAAACAAAATGAAAATATGGATGTTAAACAACTTGCTTTTTAGGGTCAACAATAAAGCCGAAATGGAAATTTTAAAAAAAATTTGAAATGAATCCAACAATGAAACAAGTTATGAAAAACTCGGAGACAAAGCCAAAGCTGTGCTCAGAGGAAAATTTTTTAGTGCCTTCTCCCTTCATAAATAATACTGAAAGATTGTCTATTGAAAACCTAATATCACCCCTCAAGGAACTAGAAGAACACACACAATCCAAATCTAAAGCAAGCAGAAGTAAAGAAATAATGACAATCAGAGCAAAATTAAATGAAATTAAAATTAAAACAAATATAAAGGATCAATGAAACAAACTTAGTTCTTTGAAAAGATAAACAAAATAGATAGACTACTAGCTAGATTAATTAAGAAACAAAGACAGAAGACTCAAATTTGTTCAACCAGAAATGAAAAGGGAGACTTTGCAACTAAAAAGATGGAAATTTAAAAGATAATTGAAGCTATTATGAACACCATTATGCAGATAAATCAGAAAATCTAGAAGAAATGAATACATTCTTGGAAACACATAACCTCCTAAACATAAATCAGGAAGAAATAGAAACCCTGAACAGACTGCTAACAAGTAGAGAGATTAAAACAGTAATTGAAAGTCTCTGAACAACAACAACAACAAAATGTCCAGGACCTGATGGACTCAAAGTGTAGTCTACCAGATCTTCAAAGGAGAACTGGTACCAATATTATGGAAGCTATTCCACAAGATTGAAGGAAGAGAATCCTCCCTAAATCATTCTACAAGGCTGGTATCATTCTGATATCAAAACCAGGAAGAGTCACCACCAACAACAAAAACTACAGACCAAAATTCCTTATGAACACAGACAAAAACTCCTCAACAAAATATTTACAAACCAAATTCAACAGTACATAATACATATATATATATATGTATGTGTATTTATATATATTATAATACAAGGCTATAGTAACCAAAGCAGCATGGTACTGGTAAAAGAACTAATACTTGAAGCAATGGACCAGAATAGAGAATCCAGAAATAAACACAAATACCTACAACCAACTGATCTTTGACAAAGAAGACAAAAATATACATTGGGGAAAGGAGGCCCTATTTTAAAAATGGTGCTGGGGAAATTGGATAGCCCCATGCAGAAAAACAAATCTTGATTTTCCCCATATATAAAAATTAACTCTCAAGATTGATCATCAAGATAGATCAAAGATTTAAATGTTAAACTTGACACCATAAAAATTCTAGAAGGAAACATAATAAAAACTCTTTTGGACATTGGCCTAAGCAAAAAATGTATGGCTAAAATCCCAAAAGCAAATGAAACAAAAACAGAAATAAATAAATGGGATTAATTAAACTAAAAAGCTCTTCACAGACCAAGAAATAATCCATAGAGCAAAGAGGCAACCCAAAGAATGGGAGAAGGTATTCACAAACTATATATCTGACAAAGGACTAATGTCCAGAATCTAAAAATGACTCAAACAAATCAGCAAGAAAAAAGCAAGTTACTCTCATTAAAGTGGGAAATTTTTTATGACTGCATAATATTCCATCGTGTATATGTAACACATTTTAAAAATCCAGTCCTCTTTTGATGGGCAGCATGGTTGCTTCTGTGTTTTTGCTACTGTGAACAATGCTGTGATAAACATACATGTGCAGATATCTTTTTTATAGAGTGATTTGAGTTCTTCCAGGTATATTCCCAGTAGGGGGGTTGCAGGGTCATATGGAAAATTGATTTTTAGATCTTTTTGAAATCGTCACACTGTTTTCCATATAAGCAGACCTTGAACAATTATCTTAATACTGTAAGAAAAGGATTGGCAGTAGAGGGGAAACTGCCTGAAGGGGAGCAGGGAAATGGGATTGGCAGTAGTGGGAATCTACCTGGGGAAGGAGGGGGTACACTTCATCTACAAAGGTACCCGCATAATGAACATTTGTATACCTAGCCCTGAATTGTACCCCACATCTTTAAAATAAAAAAATTAAAAGAAAAAAATGAAAATTACTTTGCATTTGCATGTAACCTAAAAAAAAGTGGGAAATTACATGAACAGACATATCTAATAAGAAGAGAAACAAATGACCACAAAGATATGAAAAAATGTTCAACATCACTCATTTTATACCAGTTAGAATGGTCATTATTAAAAAATCAAAAAACAATAGATGCTGGTGCAGATGGGGAGAAAAAGAAACTTATATACATTGTTGGTGGAAGTATAAATTAGTGCAACCTCTATGGAATGCGTTATGGAGATTACTCAAAAACTAAAAGTAGATCTTTCATTTGATTCAGCAATCCCACTGCTAGGTATCTATCCTAAGGAACAGAGGTTGCTATCTAAGAAAGTCACCTGCACCCACATGTTCATCACAGCACAATTTACAACTGCAAAGATGTGAAATCAATCTAAATGATCATAAAACAATTAGTGGATTATAAAAATGTGGTATATATACACCATGGAAGACTACTCAGCCACAAAAATGAATGAAATCACATCTTTGCAGCAATATGGATGGACCTGGAGATCATCATCCTAGGTAAACCATCTCGGTAACAGGAAACCAAACACATGTTCTCACTCATATGTGGGAGTTAAACAGTCTCAAAGATGAAAATAATACATACTGGGGGCACCAGTAAGGGATGAGGGAAGAGGGGAGTTAGGGTTCAGAACCTACATTTGAGGCACAATTTCAGTATTTGGAGAATGGGTCAACTAAGGCCTAATCCTCACCACTACACAATACGTTCATGTAGCTAACTAGCATGTGTACTCTCTGAATTTAAAATAGTAATTAATTAAGTAAACATTTGGAAGAAAATTGGGCTATTTATATAATGTATAAATAGGAGGGTTTTTTTAGAATAAAAGTGAAGAAAAAAACTTCTATACAGATAGCATGATAAATTCATGGAGTGAAAGGCCCTTTTTTAAACTAAACAAATAAAAACAATATGTAATATAAAAAAGAGAAAATTAGAAAATAAAGTTAAATGTATATAGAATGGTATTTATATAGCATATTACACAAATATGTGCATATCTTTATAAACAAGAAATATGTTTGAAATATTACAAATCTAAACAACAGCAAGGTTGCTATCTATTTTCATCAGATTTGGAACGATTGCAATTTTGCATAGTAAAAATCTCTGGCAACGTGTGGGGAAATATAAATTTTATGTACTACTGAAAGGACTCTGAGTAAAGTCATTCTAGGTAGAAACATATAGAATTTAATAAATTTAGAGATATATAGTTAAATTCTATGGCTCAGGAATTTCAATTCTTGATATACAAAAGCCCAGAAAGGGATATGACTAAGGATATACTTGAAGCACAACTTTTGGTAAAGACTACCTGATGCCAACTGCATGCCCATAACATGAATATAATATATAAATATAGTAAATATAACATAATAAATATACACCATGAAATACTATTGCAGTAGTTTGAAGGGTACTGCAATACTTTTAATGTGTTTAGATAATAAGAAACAAAGAAAGGCAAAGATATGGTCACAGATCGAAAGAAACTGAGAAGACATGGCAACTAAAAGATTTATGATATCCTGAACTTGATGCTGGAACAGAAAGGAGACATTATTGGAAAATATGGTAAAACTCAAGTGTGTTATTTAGTAATAGCATTGCACCAATTTTTAATTTATTATCTTCAAGAAATATCCCACGATTATGTAAGAGGTTAACATGAAAGAAGTTAAGTGGTATAACAGGAATATGAAGAAATTTAGAAAGAAAAGTTCAATAAACATTAATATACTATTTATCTTTACCTTGATCTACCAACTCATGCAATTTCACATTTGCCACATTTTTTCTGGTTCTATTCCTCTTTCTCTCCTTCTCTCCTTTCTTTTTCCTATTCCTTTTTCTCTCTTATTTTTTTCCTCTAGATCATTCAAAGCATCAGACTTCATAGTGCTTTATCACTAAATACCACATAAATATTTAAGCAACAATTTTCTAACAATATGAACATTCTCCTACATAGCCACAGCACAATAATCATACCTATGAAAAAGAAAATTAGCCGGGCTCAGTGGCTCAGCCTGTAATCCTGCACCTTTGGGAGGCCGAGGTGAGTGGATTGCCTGAGCCCGCAGGTTCGCAACTTGGTGAGACCCCATCTCTACAATAAATCAAAAAATTAGCCGGGTGTTGTTGGGAGCCAACATCTATAACTACATGGCTGAGGCCTGTAAAGGCCCATCTGGAAGATCGCCTCTGACATAGGATATCAGTTATACCTATAATATTGGCATGTGATTAGTGACCAGTGTGCATACATGGCAGTAAAACTTATAAGTAAATCTCAATACACCTGATGGAAAGTGCATAGCAGAATTATTTCTCTCTGTCTTTCTAAGTTTTACTTCTTTCTAGATATTTTTTAACTTCTATTTCCTGGTAGACTGGGTAGTCAGCTCTTGTTCCCGAAAGCTGTTTCCCCTAGGGCTAAAATTAGAAACTAAATAGTTTTGTCGCCCTGCCCCTAGCCAGGCAGAACGTTTTCTTTTGTTTCGTTAATTACCGAAACTCTGTCTGCTTCAGCCCATGGCCGCCATCTTGGCAGTCATGTATTTCCTTGTTCAAGAGTGTGACAGCTACTATTTGATTTTTAGAGTAGACTTGTTAGGATAAAATATATACATATACACTCATAATTGCGTAAATCTATGCTTGCTGTTTTGTTTTCTTTTGCTACATTATTCAAATATAATAATTACTATACTATTTATAAAAGAATTAATGATGAGGTATTAGCTTAATAGGGTATAGCATAGTATTAAAGTCCAATCACTAGATCATATAAAAATTAAAGTTTAGACATATGAAACATATGAATTATAGTAAAGTTTGGTAGTTTAAGAATAAGTTTTAACTGAGTTATAAGGGTTTACGTTAAATCATAATAGGTTAATAGTATAACTGACAGTAAGTCA
>NW_007259741.1:211528-243810 GCF_000164805.1 Carlito syrichta
GACAGTGAGACTCCAACTCAAAAACAAACAAACAAAAAAACAAAACAAAACAAAACAAAAAACTAACTCTATAAAATTATCTAAATGCAATCCATTTTCAAAATCTTTGTATTTTGTCAATTTTTACAAAAAAAAGTCTTCTGTGGCATTTTTTCAATCCACCATCTAATTACGGTTTATACATTGCAATTGGCTATTATGTCTCTAAATTCTAATGACCTCAACTTTTCTGAGAATTCAGATTAATCAACTTGTCACACGTCTAGTTTTTTACATTTGTCTAATGCTTACCCCTGAGTAGATTCAGGATAAATATTTTTGACAAGAATGCTACCTGGGTGATTGTTTTTATTTCTTATTATATTTCATGAGGAGACACAATTGTAGTAAAAATTATGATAACTTAGTTAAATCTTTGACCATCATATCTCTCCATTGTAAAGAGGAAGTGGTCATGTGCTAATTCAAAGCCTGGTTTATAAAAAGACATTGCAAAATCAGCTCTCTCTGTATCTCCCTCCCCCCCCCCCGCTTCTCTCTCTCTTTCTCTCTCATATCATTTATTCTGAGGAACTGCAGACATTCTATCATGGGTAGACTTATGGGAAAACCAAAACTTTCTGTCAATACCTACATGAGTGAGCTTGAAAGTAGACCCACCTACCTAGTCAACCTTTTAAGTCCGTGCAACCATGGCCTGTTTATTGCCACAAACTCATGAAAGACATAACCAAATCAACCAAATAGGTTGCCTCTGAGCTTCTGAAATTCAGAACCTATATGAGTTAGTGTATGCTGTCTTAAGCTACTAGGTTTTATAGCAATTTTGTTGCATTATATGGTCTGAGAAATAATTTTACTTCTAATCACTTTCTGTGAGGTACATACCATTACATCCATTTTCAGAGAAATAAATTGAGTTTCAAAAATATAGGCCTTTTATATATTATTATGGAACAACAAATTAAAAAAAAACAGAACAAGACTGAGGACCTGGGACTTTTCACTCTGCCTTCTACTCTAGATTTCCTCTTATAATTAATGGTTAAATAGTTAGTGAAACTTCCAATAAAAATATCACAGTATTAAACCTGTGGACTCAGGCAATCCTCTTACCTTGGCCTCCCAAAGTGCTGAAATTACAGGCTTGAGACACAGTGCACAGCAAATTTTTTTTTTCTGAAAGTAAAATGTTACCTCATTTTGTGCTTTCTCTTTGGTAATCTATCTTTATCAAAGGAAAAATTTTTGACTCTATTAGTCAATAATTTAAGGCTTGGATATTGTATGCATTAATTAATTGAGTAATAGATCTACTCACTTGTATGTAGTCCTTAAGTAGCAACTTATAAAAGTATATGCAAATATATATTAAAAATATACATACATATATATATAAAACCGAGAATATTAAGCAGTTAGAAGGAAAACCATCTCAATAAATGGGAAACTTTAAAGTAAACAACATAGATCTTAGAATTACTTTGTTTATTCAAATACCTGGTAATACATCAGTTTTGTATGTTATTAACAATACTGAAAAATGCAGAATATTAACAACTCAATGCAATAGACAACAAACTGGCTAATTAGGTTGAAGTAAAATGGCCAAATGATAATAAATGAACTGTATAATCACTATCAGATCTTATCTTTTATTTTTCTAACATCTATATAAAGTGATAATAACTCTATTGTAAAGTTATAAAACTAAATGTTTACTTTTCATTTTGAAATGAAAAACTATACGTTGGTTGCCAGCATCTGGGTTTGCAAAATATGTTTCAGACAATTGTGGAGTGTAAGAATCATTAAAAGTTTGGTAAATAATAGTAGTTCATAACTTAAGCCTATTTTATGACTTTATGTGTAATTTAACTTAAATCAACGTATTATTTCTTTTTATTTCTACTTTTTTGCCTTAAGCTAAATTCTGTTTGAAATAAACTTAATGAAACTGCTATCAACTTCTGAAAGAGATTGTTGCAACCTCTCTGCTTACAACATACTTTAATACAAATTGTGGGCACTGAGAATTTTATATCCTAAAGTTAATTTATTACTTAATACTATTTTATATGCTTTACATAATGGCAGTTTTTAAAAATTTCTTTGAGAATAAAAAATTTCTACATAAAGAAAATTTTACAAACTACTATTGTAGACAGTGAGAAATTTAAATTAATGGTTTCTAACTTGGATAACATAATTGAGTTTGCACTATAAAAATATTTAGCAGTTGGATGTTTATATACCTGATGCATCTGAGTGTTATCTGAGTGTTATTTCTCTAAGTAAGACAACATTTTAGAAGTTATAGTAGTAAGAAAAGAAGAAATGCTGTATCTATAAAAGTAAAAGTACCAGTGTTGCAGAAGAATACATAGTGAAAATAGATGTTAAGGAGGTAAGCTTTACTTTTATTGGTCAATAACTGGATAGGTGGGAAGAAAGGGATTCAAAGAAATCAAATTTTTGCCTTGAAATATATATATATATATATAATTTCTTTATATGATACTAGAAATTAAATAGAAGATGATATTTTTAGAAAAAGAAAACAAACTCCATTTAGATAATTGTTAAGTCTGTGGTGTTAAGATAACATTTAATTGTGACAATCCTAATATACAATTTAATATGTAGTTTTGGATCTAAGAAGAGATGGATGGTTGAAAGATATAAATTTTTTAACCATATACATGGATCAGATTGTTAAAAAAAAAACATAGAGAATGAGAACATGATAAAGACCAGCTAGAAAGATATTGATATCAGTTGAATGTTAATAGTACATGGTTGCCACCAACATATTCTTTCTCTGGCTTTTGTGCTCACGTAAAACAACTTCTTTTGACATGTGTTTAGTTTCACCAAACTGTTATCACTCTTCTAGATCAGGTACTTTTGGTTAAATCCTCCTGTGTTCTTGTAAAATAACTTAACCCTTTTGTTTTCCAGTACAGGGGTTCAGAAACTAATACCTGCAAAATGGATCTTTGACATGCTGAACTTAAGAAGAAGCCTTATGGTCTCTCTGACCTTTCCCTTCCTCCTGTTCACTGCTCCTGTTTCTTAAACCTCTGTCTCTCCCAAAGCACAGGATGCAGTTGTTTTCTGAAGTTCCCTTGTCTTTCTAAAGTCCAGGACTACCAAAGAAAAAAAAACCTCTGGCCCTTTTCCTGAGTTTTCATTAACTAAACACATATCTCAGAAAGAAAGGCTGAGGTCTGTCACCTGGACATTGTTCATTCTATGGGCCCAAAAGACTTTGTCCCAGACCATTGTGTTGTTCTTCAAGCCCATTGATTCTTCTTAAACATAATTTATTATACTCCTAAAATTATCCACACTTCCCCATCTCTCTTTTCTCTAAGAAGTATATATAAGCATCTTTACCTTTTGGAGGTGTTGGCGTATTCACTCTGTGACTTACCACCCCCTAACCATCCATGCACATAAATAAAAATATGCATACCGATTTGCTCATTAATCTGCCATTTGTCAGTCGATTTTCAGTGAGACTTCAAAAGGGAAAGTTTTGCCTTACAGCTACACCAACAACACATGCTCCTGGAGAAAGAAAGGCAGAGAGATAACTATCCAACAAAACTTATCCAAGTTCTGGAAAAGAAAAATGAGAAAATAACTATATGGTGTGGAGTAAAAATAGTCTAGGGCTGTGAAGAACTTACGCCAAATAAACCTTTTTCTGTATTCCATTGGCAGAGTTTAATTATAAACCCACATCTACCTACAAAAAAAAAAAAAGTAGCCTCATATTAGACTCAAAGATTAAAAGGGCTGTGTTAAAATTATTTAATATTAACAAGAATCAACAAAACTAGGAAATAAAAAAAACAGATTGTTGTGTGCCTTGCTAATAAAGTAAACATGATGATTATTTCAAAATAGCTTAAAATTTTACTAAAGAGATTAAATCAGACATTATATGACTACAAGTTACATGTAGCTGTATATGGTATAAGACATTATATATACAAGAGATTAGAAGAATAGAAAATTAATGTGATTAATTATTGAATAGACAAACTTCTATAAAAGCATGCATTTTCAATTAAACCTCATGCAAAACTGAGATTTCAAGATGTAGAAGATACAAGAATCTAAATGAGAGAGACTCCATCAAAATAAACGGAATTATTCTTTGGCGTGTGAGTACCTTATAATATAGGATTCCCCTGCTAGGTAAGTACTCTAGAAACCCACTGGCATCACTGTACCAGCTACAATTGTTGTGAGAGGCTGAATTCAGTTTCAGTGAATTTTGTGGGAGGATATTTTTTCAAGCCGTTTGCCCATTATATGATGGGTGATTTAGGAGCATACCTGCCTCACCACAGAGTGTTCAGCAGCAGTTTTTGACAGAAAAAGGCATAAATTCTGTGCCCCACCCACCTTCTCTATTACCTGATCTTACCCTGAGTGACTTTTTTGTTTGTTTGTTTGTTTTCCTGGATGAAAAAAGCTCTAAAAGGAAAATGTTTTGTCACTGTGGAAGAGGTAAAACAAAAAATGACAGAAGCACTAAAAGGCATCCAAATTGATGTGTTCAAAACCTGTTTTGAGCATTAGAAAAAGCATCTTGATAGGTGTATTGCATCAAATGAAGAGTTCTTTGAAGATGACTGAAGTTTAAACTTGTAAGAATACATACTTTTTTTAATAAATAAATTCTGGTTTGGGGGGGTTCCCCCTTTTAAACTGTAATTTCACCTCATGTACTCTTCTTCAAGTCCCAGAGATTTCATTCTCCAGATAGCTGATCCCATCTGTTTACGTGATTTTCTATGGACACTGAGTTAATTGGATATCTTTCCCTACCCTTTATCTTTTCAAAGTTGGGTAAGAGGTGTTGTCTGAGTATCATAAATCTCCATCATTTCTTGTGCTGTGCTGTATGTTTAACCGCAAGTGGGCAGCTTATGAGCTGCAATGATTTATAGTTTTAATCTTTCCTATAAATGAGTTTGGAGGCTCTGCAATAGGCCCCTATTTACAAAGAAAACAGCAGATAAATAAGTAAATAGGTAGACAGATAAGTATACAGATACATAGAGAGATAGCATCAGTAACCTTGAAATTAAAATGCAATGCTACAAGGCAACTGAGGTTGAAAAAAATGTATTTTTAACCCCTTCTTATGAGATGGTTAGTAAGCTGCTATTTTAGAATTTATAAATTTTAAAGATGAGTAATTTATAATGTTGAGGACTTATTCTTTGTATTCAGAGTTGAAATCCACCAGAATATACCCATTATCTTACTGTCCATAACATTAATTTCTCATTTATCTGACAACTTTAGATAGACTTCCATCTCAGCACATTTTTTAAAAGGTCCAATATAAGCATAAAATATTAAAGGTGGAAAAACCTGAAGTATTGGGGTGGAAGAGACTTTTAGTCTGATATACACTCAAAATTTGTCATGTATTTTTGGCCAGATTTTTAGTAATAGTTCTTGACAGAGATGGAAGTAAAACCCAAGATTAGATTTATAATTCTTTTCCTAATACAACAGGTTTTCTGTGTTGACATGTATTGTGTTAAGATTATGTTAAAATAATATCTTTGTTTTGCATGAATCCCATTTTTAAAAATGAAGTGTTCAAAACATATTTTAGCCTATTTCTCAAGACTCATCATGAACACCATGCATGTTCGTTAGTTTATTGCAATGACCTCGTTAATGATTGAATTACTTGGAGATTTTGCTCTACACAGTGTAGCAATTTTCAAGATTTTGAAACTGCATTTTGTTTTTCTTTCTGTATGATTGCATCTTTTATTTTCTGCTTCCATTAGAATAATTATCTTAATCCAGAGATTGGAGGCAAGGTGGCATCAGATCCAGTCACAGTGTGAGAGTCTCTGCATGGCTGAGTGTGCAAAAAAAAATCTGCATTCTTTTGTGTGTGCAAGTGGTTGAGCGAATGTCCAACTGAGTGGAGACATGGGATCAAGAACCCATAGCCTCCCTGCAGAAATGGCTACAATTTGTCACTGCTCTGAATTCAGCACCCACTGCACACAGAAGGATTCACCGTCACTGGGTCATCTCTCAATAAAAGGCAGAAGAAATCAGCTGGCACCTGACTCACACCACCACCTGCAGCAGCAGACCAGACACACCACCTGCAGCAGCAGACCAGGCACTGGCAGCAGAGACTGAAAAAAAAGCACAAGCAGGAAATCTGGAGCTGAACACCACCAGAGGGAAAAAACATGAACTGCCACCATTTTCTCTGTCCGGGGACTGGGTGGAGACCTGCTTTATCTCATCCAATTGTAAGTTGCCCACATCCTTAGCAGCCTGCATCCTGAGACTGAGGGATGATCTCTGCACATCTCTGAAACTGATCATCATTTGCCTAGAGAGGATACTCCAAGTACATGATACCAGAGACACAAATGTCCTGTCTCCACACTGGACAAAACACAGATGCGTGCAACTGGAGTAGGAGACCTAGCGACAGACAGTTTGAGAAATTTTCCCGGGAAGAGCTACTGAAGAGAGCTAAACGCTGGCAGTGAAGGCCATGGAGGAAATGTAGGGACGGACGGAGCCTGAGGCAGACTCCCAAGGAAACAGTGGAAGACTGGTAACTTCTGGGAAGGGAACAATAGCTCCCAGCAGAAAAGCTGAGTTTTCTAATGCCAGAACAGAGAAGTGCTACATGGTGGCTTCTGCAGAACAGCGGAACTGCATCTTGAGACCAGGCACTGATCTCTACATTGCATTGGGGCTGTTCTTTGCAACCTCAGAGAACATTGCCCCTAGTGCAAAAACCCTGGCAGGTAATGACAGATGCAGAACCACAGACGATCCACTCTCCCCTCTGAACCAGCTGCTGGCCAATAAATGCAAACAACAACACTAACTGAGAAGGTGGCAGTATTGGTTTATTTGATTATCTAATTTGGTTGCTTTCTTTGTTGGTTTGTTTTCTGTCTTCTTTCTTTCTTACATATCTCATTCTGTGATCTTTCTATGATTTGTTTTTTTAGTTGGAGTCTCACTCTGTCACCCAGGTTGGAGTGTAGTGACAAGCTCATAGCCACCCCAGCATCAGCCTGCTGGGCTCTGGTGATCTTTCTGCCTCAGCCTTCAAGTAGTGGGAACTACAGGCATGCACTACCACACTTGGCTAATTGTTGGATTTATTGTAGAGACGAGGCCTCACAATGTTACCCAGGCTGGTCTCAAACCCATGGACTCAAGCAATCTTCTCGTCTTGGCCCCTCAAAGTGTTGGGATTACAGACTTGAGCCACCACAGCTAATCCTTATTTTTCTTTCTCCTTCTTTTCTTTTTTTCCCTCCTTCTTCTCTCTTTTCTTCTTATACCCTGTCTTAGACTCAGGGACTATGCAAGTATCCCCACTGTAAGGTCATATTGCTCAGAGATGACGGGCAAGTCCCAGCTGGTCCATTCACTAGATAGCAAACATTATGAACTGCCAAAAGGTACTGAATCCTTGCTCTGAAAGCCTGATTTCTGAATAAGTGCTCAAAATTGTAAAGAGATAGCACAATGCCTTACATACAGCCCTACTTCATAATTGAACAAACTTAGAGCTTGACTCAAAGAAGGAAAAAAGGTAGAGCAAATATCAGAAGTGACTGTTTCTCCATTTTCACTAAGAAATGGAATTAAACATAAAAATACGAGAACACTACAAATGAAGAAACAACAAGTGAAGAACTGCTGGTTGCCACCAGAGCCCCCAGCAAAAAGTCAGTGCTAGAAAAAACAGTTACTGAGACACAAACAATGGCTATCTCTGAGAATGATAGTTCCCAGAAGGTACTTATGGAGATCTGAGAATAGTGAGATAGAATGAATAAAAATCAAGAAAGACAAGGGCTAAAATGAAATGAAATTGCAACAGATTGGACTAACTCAAGAAAGCAGATTCAGAAATAACAGAAATAAATAACTCTATCCAGTAAATAAATAACAAACTTACAAGCATGGGAAGATAAATTGACTAAGCAGAAGAAAGAATCTCAGAGTTGGAAGAACAAAATATGAAATTAACCCAATCTATTAAAAATATAGAAAATAAACTTAAGAAGAAAGAATTGGAATACCTGAAATAGAAAGAAACAGAAAATACCTCGGAATAAACATTCTATGAGGTCATTTAAGAAAATGTTCTTTATCTGGCCAGAGACATGACTAAATAAACACAGAAGAGTCAGAGAACATCTGCACAACAACTTGTGGAAAGAACAACTCCTAGACACATAGTAATTCACCTATACGAAGTAGGTATAAAATAAAAATTCCTAAAGGAAGCAAGAGAAAAAGGTCAGACCACCTACCAGGGGAGACCAATCAGAATTGTCACAGACTTATCTGCAGAAACACCACAGGCCAGGAGGAATTGAACCTGAATCTTTACTATTATTAGAGATAAAAAATTTCAATCAAGAATTTCCTACTCAGCCAGGCTAAGCTTCATCAGTAAGGGAGAATTAAAATCCTTCCCAGACAATATGCTTGTTTGAGACTAATTCTGCAGGAGATGTTTAAAAAGGTGCTGTGCACAGAAGAAAAGAAAAAGAAAGACCATATATTTCACAAGGTCATAAACAAACACACAAGTAGCAGAACATACAGCATATCCAGGAAAATGAAAACACACACACACATATGAAAAAAAAAGCTGAATGAAAACAAAACAACCTTATAAGAGCTTTATGATAGGGACAAACTCTCACATTTCAATAATCAGCTTGAATGTGAATGGACTAAATGTACCCCTGAAAAGATATAGAATGGAAAAATGGATGAACAAATATGACCCCAAAATTTGCTGTCTCCAGGAAACTCCACAAAAAAGGAAGCCCACAGACTCAAAGTTAGAGGACAGAAAGTGAATTCCCAGGTGAATGGATCACAAAAGAAGGTAGGAGTCAGGATATTATTGTGAGAAAATACAGCCTTTAAGTTATCAAAAATTAAAAAAAGACACTACATAATGGTAAAGTTTTTGATCCATTAATAAGAGATATTCATCTTAAACATATATGCCCACAACAGAGGAGCATCAGCTTTTATAAAGCAACTACTAAGTAAACTAAAATAAGATATTGACTCTAATGCTATCATAGCTGGAGAAGTAAATGCCCCACAAGCAAACCTAGATAAACATTGAGATAAAAAATCAACAGAGATCCAGTTCCTCATCATGACACTTGAACAAATGAACTTACAAGATATCTACAGAACCTCCACCCAACAACCACATAGTATACATTCTAGTCATTACCACATGGAACATACTCCAAGATTGACCACATTCTCAACCATAAATCAAGCATAAAGGTATTTCATAAGATCAAAATACTGCCATGCACCTCCTCAGAATAAAAATAAACATCACCATCAACAAAATCCCCTCAAACCCCACAAAGACATGGATACTAAAAAGCATGATGCTGATTAACTCCTGTGGCAATACAGAAATCAAAACAGAAATTCAAGGATTCCTGGAAACAAATGAAAACAAAGAAACATCTTATTATAACCACTGGGATGCCATGAAAGAACTACTGAGAGGGAAATTTATATCTCTACAAACAAACATCAAGAAAACAGAAAGATCACAAGTTAACAACCTAATAAGTCACCTAAGGGAACTGGAAAGACAAGACCATCAAAACCCTAACATCAGCAGGGGAATCCGGATCACCAAAGTAAAAGCCCAAATATGGGACATAGAAGTAAAAAATAATGTAGAAAAAGTCAACAAGCCGGGCTTGGTGGCTCATCCTGTAATCCCATGCTTTGGGAGGCTGAGGTGAGTGGATCGTCTGAGCACGCGGGTTCGAGACCCGTCTGGGCAACTTGGCGAGACCCCATCTCTACAATAAATCAAAAAATTAGCCAGGCATGGTAGCATGCGCCTGTAGTTCTGGCTACTTGGAAGACTGAGGCAGAAGGATCACCGGAACCCAGCAGGTCGAGGCTGCGGTGACTGGGAGCAGTCACTGCACTCTAGTCTGGGTGACAGAGTGGGACTCCAACTCAAAAAAAAAAAAAAAATTCAACAAAACAAAAAGCTGATTATTTAAAAGGATAAAACAAGATTGATGGACCCCTAGCCAGAATGACCAAGAAAAATAGAGCAAAATACCGAATAAACACAATCAGAAATGCAAGAGTTCAAGTCACATCTGATACCAAAGAAATACAAACTATTATCAGAGACTACTATGTACACCTGAATGGATACAAATGCGATAACCTAAATGAAATGGAGGACTTTTTTGTAGAATGATTTGAGTATCCAACATCTTTATAGTTAATAATAAAAAAGAAAGAAATGGAAGACTTTCTGATATCACACAACCTTCCAATGTTGAAACAAGAAGAAATTGAGATACTAAATAGACCATTAACAACCCAGGAAATTGACTGTCATAAGAAAACTACCTACAAAACAAACAAACAAACAAACACCCTGAACCAGACGGATTTCCAGTGCAATTCTATAAAACATACAAGAAGGAACTAATATCAATCTGTTTGAAAGTATTCCAGGCAATTGCAAAAGACAGAATGTTCCTCAAATCATTTTATGAAGCTAACATCACAGTAATACCAAACCAGGTAAAGATCCCACTAAGAAAGAGAACTACAGGCCCATATCCCCGAGAACATAGAAATGCTCAACAAGATTCTAGCAAATCAGATCCAACAATACTTTTCAAAAATCATCCACCATAACCAAGTAGTCTTCATCTCTGGAATGCAGGACTGATTCAGCATCCACAAGATCATAAGGGTAAATAAATACATCTACATATATAAAAACAAGAATCACATGATTATACCATTTAATGCAGAAAAAACTTTCAATAAAATCCAGCATCCCCTCTTGGATAAAAACCCTTGAACACTTAGGCATAAAGGGAACTTACATTAAAACAGTAAGTGCCACCTAAACCTACAGTCAACATATTGCTAAATGGACATAGTTGGAAGCAATTGCTCTAAAAACTGGAACAAGACTGCCTACTCACCCCTCCTATTCAACATAGTGTCAGAAGTCCTACCTACCTAGAGTAACCAGATACGAGAAGAAAATCAGGGATATCCAAATAGGAAAAGAAGTTATGTTAGGCCTTCTTGCTGATGATAAAATCTTTACCTTGAAAATCTAAGGGAATCTGTCAAAAACCTCCTGGCATTGAAAAAGGATTTTGGCAAAGTCTTAGGGTACAAAGTAAATGTGTAAATGTCAGAAGCATTGTTATACACCAAAAACAAATAGGCAGAGAACCAAATACAAAGCACAATCCCATTCACAATAGCCACACACAAAAAAATGAAATACCTCATCATCTTCCTAATCAGAGAAGTGAAAGAGCTTTACATTGAAAACAGCAAAACACAGCTCAAAGAAACCAAAGATGATAAAAGTAAATGGAAAAATATTCCATGTTTATGGATTGGAAAAATCAACATTGTTAAGATGTCCATCATACAAAGGCAATCTACATATTCAACACTATACTCATTAAATTACCAGCATCATTCTTCTCATACCTGGATACAATACAGAAATTCATATGGAAACAGGAACAACCATGAATAGCCAAAACTATCATTGGCAAAATAAACAAAGCAAGAGGCATCACACTTCCAGACTTTAGACTTTATTATAAAGCTACAATAATAAAAACAACCTGGTACGGATACATAAACAGGCATATAGACCAAAGGAACAGGATAGAGATTCTGAAAGCAAAACCTCAATTTCTCAACCAACTCATCTCAAACAAAACCTCCAACAAAAAACACAAGGAAAAGGAGAACCTATTCAGTAAATGGTTCTGGAAAAACTGGCCTCCACTTGTAGAAAAAGATAGGACCCTTACCAATAACCATACACAAAAATCAACTCCAAATAGAACTAAGATCTAAATGTAAAACCTCAAATGTTAAGAATCTTAGAAAATGCAGGACACAACTTTACAGATCTGAGTAGGTAAGCAATTCCTGATCCAAACTCCAAAAGTCCTTGCAACAAGAGATAAGATTGATAAGTGGGATAAAAACTGAAAAGCTTCTGCAAAGCAAAATAAGCCATCAAATGAGTGGGGGAGACAGTCCTCAGATTGGAAAGAAAATATTTGCCAACTATATATCTGACAAAGGCCTAATATCCAAAATCTACAAGGAGCTCAAACATGCCAAAAGGAAGAAAAACAAACAGCTCCCAATGAAAAGTGGGCAAATGACATTAATAGACACCTCAAGAAAAGACATGCAAGCAGCCAATAGATACATGAAAAAGTACTCAGGATTGGGCGCAGTAGCTCACAGCTATAATTCCAGCAATTTGTGAGGCTGAGGTGAGAGGATTGCCTGAGTCCATGGGTTCGAGACCAGCCTAGGCAACCTGGCAAGACCTCATCTCTACAATAAATCCAAAAATTAGCTGGGAGTGGTGGCACGTGCCTGTAGTTTCCAGCTACTTGGAATGCTGTGGTGAAAGGATCACCTGAGCCCATCAGATCAAAATTGTGATGGTCGTGAGGGTGCCACTGCACTCCAGTCCGAGCAATAGAGTGAGACTCCAACTCAAGAAAGAAAAAAGAAAGTGTTCAGTATCACTAATCATCAGAGAAATGCAAATCAAAACCACATTGAGATACCACCTAACTCCAGTAAGAATGGCCATCATTAATACAATAAAAAACAACAGATGCTGGCAAGGATGCAAGGAAAAGGGAGCACTTCTACACTAGTGGTGGGAATGCAAACTAGTTCAACCTCCATGGATAACAGTGTGGCGATTCCTAAAAAAACTAGAAATTGACCTTCCTTATGACCCAGCAATCCCCCTTCTGGGAATATTCCTGGAGGACTTTATGTCACTCTATTGAAATAATACTTGCACACACATGTTTTTTGCAACTCTATTTAAAATAGCAAAAACATGCAACCAACCATGCTGCCCATCAAAAGTGGACAAGATTTTTAAAAATGTGGTACATATACACAATGGAAAATTATGCAGCATAAAGAAGAACAAAATTTTGAACGTTGCTGGATGGATTTAGATTTTATAATACTCAGTGATGATGTGTCACAGAAACAAAGAACTGAGTACCACATGTTGTCACTAATCAGTGGACCTTGAACATTTACCATAATACAATAAAAAAGGATTGGCAGTAGTGGGAAACTGCTGTGGGGGCAGGGGACATAACATCAATAAGTGTACCTGATCTCAAACTAGGCTAAGTGAGGACCAAAGGAAGGCCAAAATTACCTGTATGATGACCTCTTATGTACCTAATCCTGAATTGTAACCCATAACTTTAAAATAAAAAAATGAAATATTTATTATAATTTAAAACATTTACATCAGAGTACTATTTCAATTCACTATGTATGAGAAAACATCATAATCCAGTTTGTTATAATAATATACAGTAAGTTGTTTGAGAAAAATATTTAAAAGTTATAGCATAGACTCTTTATCATAATTTTTTTTTTTGAGTTGGAGTCTCACTCTGTCGCCCAGACCGGAGTGCAGTGGCCGCTCCCGGCCACCGCAGCCTCGACCTGCTGGGCTCCGGTGATCCTTCCGCCTCAGCCTTCCCAGTAGCCGGAATTACAGGCGTGCGCTACCACACCCGACTAATTTTTTGATTTATTGTAAAGATGAGGTCTCGCCTGCCCAGGCGGGTCTCGAACCCGCGGGCTCAGGCAATCCACTCACCTCAGCCTCCCAAAGGCGCGGGATTACAGGCTGAGTCACCGAACCCGGCTGTCACGATTTTTAAAAATAGTATTGTGATTGCTGATTTTTCACTGGATGGGTGAGATTTTTAGGTTACTGATTTTCAGATAAGTAATTGTTTTAAGAAAATTTTATCAGTAAGGAACTACCATAATCTCCATCATCATCATCATCATTATCATCATCATAGTTTCTCTTCTTCAGTAAGTTGCTAGATTGATTTTATAGCTAGATTTTAACATGACTCTAACTCTTTTTATCTACATAACTTATGAGTTACAAAGTCAGGTCATCAATTTTGGATTAATGAATAATAATAGAATTTAAACCATGGAATTTTTATAGGGATTAAGTCATTGAAATTATTATAGTTATTATAAAAGTGTGTATCAACATGCCTGGTACATAGCGATTGTTACAGTTGTTATAGTGGTGGTATAATGGTAGTACAAAAAGTAGATAGAATCATGGTAGTAATATTGGTATGTTGGTTGTAATACCTCATGTTTTCTTAATAACCACTCTACTGAAGAAATGATGGAGAAGAGACCCCAATTCATAAGCATTTATTTCAAAATTTCTGTTTCTCAGCTTTAAATGAGAAGTACAAAGATAATTTGAGAACAGATTAAAATCTCATCTGGTTTTTGCGAGAAAAATAAACGAATACACATAAACTCTTAGAATAGTGTATGACAGTAATTATTCGATATATAATTTGTTATAATTTTTATAATAGTATGGTGCTTTTGTTGTATTTAGTCACTGGACTGGAAAAATAATGTTTCTAAGGTGTAAATCTATGTCCGCCACCAGAAGTGTTACTTCAGCCCAACACTATACTGTCTCTGAAATCAGCATGTTCTTGTTATGGACATCAGTTAGAATAGTGACTAATAAAGTTGAATTTATTGCTTCATCACAAAAGTAAAGATGTCAAGTAATTAGCCCTAAAAGTGAAATAGCCTCCTCATGTAGAAAATAACTGAATATTTTGAAGAAGGCACATTTAATGTCTCACCCGAGCTTCTCTTCCAAGCTGTCTTCGTGAAATACTTTTTTTTTAAACTGTTTGTTAGCTCTTTCTACTCCTCCAGCATTTTGAATGACTTTTTAAGAGCCTAATTCCCTGTATTACATTCTTTCCCCCTTTAAAATAGTAGTTTCTAATATGTTCCTCTGTCCTCTCTCTCTTTAATATATTCATTTCCAGGTTCTACCACTGAGCATATGCTGGCATTAAGTTCAGCCAATAAGAGATATTGAAATATCATTTTACTTGCTTAAAGTTCTACAGTGATCTACCCAAATATAAATGTAAATACTTGATCTAATTTGCCATTTGAGCATGATCTGCCTAAGTGTGCATCTTTCTCTTTATTTCTCTGTTTCTCCTGCTTGAATTTTACTGAGCTTCTTGAATCTAAAGGTCATTGTTCTTCTTGAAATTCAGGAAATTTGGGGCCTTAATTCTTTTTTCTATTTTTTTTTCTGCTATGTTCTTTTTCTACTCTCCTTCTGAGACATTAATTACATTTATTTAATCTAGTAAATATTATATCACAAGTGTCTGAGACTCTATTGTTACTTTTGTCTTTTCTTCTATTCGTGATGTTCCGGTTTATTCATTTCTAGGAGTCTATCTTTAAATTACTGACTCTTTTTTCTGTCTTCTTTTATTTTCTACTAACTCAGATACAGTGATTAATTTTTCAGTTATTGTACCTTTCAGTTCTAGGTTCTCTGTAGTTTCCATTTCTATGCTGTGATTCCTTACTAGTTCACTCACTATTTTTATGTTTTCTTTATGCTCGTTAGCAGATTTTTAAATATCTACTTCAACATCTCTATCTAGTATTAATATCCGGGTCATCTGAGGTTTTTCTTTTTTTTTTTCTTGAGTATATATCTCATTTTCTTGTTTTTGACATGTCTAATAATTTTGATGGCACAATGGCTGCTGTGAATATGGTGCACAGGATCTGGAGTCTCCCATGGTTTCTAACATGTGTTTGTTTTCTGTTTTAGTGATCAGCTAACTTGACTAGTGGCAAACTTTGAACTCTTTCTCCTCTGCAGATAGCAGCATCTGAAATTTACTTCTCTCAACGTTTTGATGGTGCATTTTTGTTGGCATATCTGAAATCTTATTTGAATATATGTGGTAAAAATATTTGAATACATTTTATGTATAAATATTAAAGCTTACCCATTTCTGGGAACACCCCTTCCCCACCTCATTAGCTATATGACTATTCTACCACCTCTGAAATCTGTTATATGACACCTTAAGCCAGAAAACCTGTGAATTTTTGCCATACAAATTTTGTGGATTAAAAAATGTCCTTGAGCAATAAACTGCAAAAACACAAATCACACATGCTATAGTGAGTCTTTCAAGACAGAATCTCTCTAATTTTCTACCTGATTTTGTTAGTTCAGTGATTATGTACATATTTAAAAAAATAATTGTTTAAATTTTATAATTTTTATATGCAGGAGGGTTAGCTCACCTGAGCAACACTATACTTTCTGAAATGAAGAAAACAGATTATTACTCTTAAAATTTAGAATAATTAAAATTATTTCTATATTAAGTTTTTGTAAGGATAAGAAAAATTATGAATATCCATTTTTTATAATGTATATTTGATGCACCATGAATTCTCAAAAATGCTGTAATACTAATTTCTTTTTTGTAGGGGCTATCAAATATTTTTAGACATTTCCCATAGTTGAGAGCAGGAGTTCTTGGTATTATGTCTCACTTTTTAGGAGAAAGATAGGATCTTCATTTATTATGGCTGCTATAACAATAGATTCTGCACTATGTGATTCATAAATAACAGATTTTTTTTTCTCTCTCTGTTCTGAAAACTGGTAACTCAAGACCCCAGCAGATTCTGTCTGGTGAGTATTCTGCTTTATAGATGTCACCTTCTCACTGCATTCTCACAAGGCAAAAGGATAAACAAGCTCCCTTATGCCTCTTTTATAAGGGCATTAATCCTATTCATGAAGGCTCCCTTTATGGCCTAATCACCTCTGAAAGGTATCACCTTTTAAAACTATTGCATTGGGAATTAGGTATCAACATATGAATTGATGGTGGGGACTCAAACATTCATGTCATAACTATAGTTTGTAAACAACTAGCTATAATTCAGTTTGATATTGCCACAAGAGAAATGCATAGATTTTAATGGGAAACAGTGAATGGAATAACTAAGTCTTTAATAAAGGAAATATTTAACAATCTTTTAAAGATGGGAATCTTCAGGAGTAATAAAAATTTTGTGCATCTATAGTAGGAATACAATTCAGATAAAACTAAAAAAAGTCTCTATGACATAACAGAGCTATAATACAAAGTAGAAAAAATGCAAATTCAGAGTTGTGAAACTTGTAAGCATCTTTTGTTTGTCACCTAACTAATAGAAGCCCATTTTTCTAAATTGATAAATATAAATTTCTACAGAATTGAAGAATAGTTCTAAATTGTTAGCATTCCTGAATTCTTTGGAGAACATTCCTCAGTTCTTTAAAATATCTTAACCTGGTTTGAGGCAGCAAGATGACAGCAGAGTCAAATTGGACTATGTGAGTTCCAGTATGAGTGAATGAGTATACAGAAAATTTTGAGTATGTGTTGGTGTGTAAGTGGATATGTGAGCAACTGAGTAAGTGGGTACTTGGGAACAAGTGGCTAGAGCTCTCCAGGTGAAGTGGCTTGCATTACACCTGTTCTGCTTGATACCTAGCACATCCCAGGTTGCAGAAGCCAAGCATCATTTTTTTTTTAAATCAACAAAGCCCTTCCCAGGAAAAAGCTGCTTGGAGAGACTGCAGGTTCCAGGTTCTGCCTCACCACTGCAGCACCTGAACAGACACTGGCAGCAAGGGTTGCTGAGGGAGCACAGTGCCATCATTCTGAAAATTGGGCAGGAAAGTGCTCTGGTTTGCTCACCATGGAGTGACAAACTGGTATCTGTGACTGGTGGATTAACTACTTAGGGATTGATTGTGATCCAGAGGGAACATCTTGAAAGCACAAACTCCAGAGGGACAGGACAAGTGCTAAGTCTCAGGTGCCCTATATCCTACCCTGATTCAGCCACAAGGCAAAGGGTGTGGCCAGAAAAGGACAAGGAAGACCTCAAAATAGATTAGTGAGTCCAGGGTTGGCCAATCCTCTTCTCCCCAGCAATCTTGTGAACATCAGACTCCCACAGCTGGAGCACGACTAAGGATGAACCCAGGTGGAGCCTGGACATAAGCTGAAATAGGAGGATTCTACTACAGAACAAGCCAGGCTGGGGTACTCCCCACTAATACCTGGAGACGAGACAATCCCACAACTCCCTATCAAAGGAGGACTGAACCCCCCCACCTGTACCACCCACTCTGCCTTCCCTGGGCTGGGCACTGGGGAGATTGTGAATGAAGCAAAACTCTGCAGGAAACAGCAGAAAGACTTATCTGTGAGCAGCTGAGAGGAACAGTTGCAGAACCTGCCACAAGATGACAGATTTGTTGTTGTTGATGTGTTTTATTTTCATTTAAATATTTTTCCTTTGTGCATGAATGTGAATGTGAGGATTCAATCTGCCTCACTCTTATTCTTTTCTTTTCTTTTTCTTTCTTCTTTCATTTTTTGTTTTCTGTTTATGTGTGTGTGTGAATGATTGAGTGTACATCTTTCAGGTTTGTTTTTTGTTTGTTTTTGCTTTTTTGCTCTTTGCTTTTTTTAGTTTAGTGTGTGTGAATATGTATGCAAGAGTTCTATCTGAATTGCTTTTTTTCTTTCTTTTTTATCTTTTTCCCTCAACTTTTTGTGTTGGATGTTTGTGTGTGTTTTTCTTTTTCTTTTTTTGTTTTGTATTTTGTTTTGCTTATTTTTTTCTAGTTTGTCTTGGTGTGCTGTGCTTAATTGTTCTTTGCTTTGGTTTCTGTTTTTGCTGTTCTGTGTTTTATTTTTTATTATTTTTTAAATTTATGTCTGTCCTACTTTATTCTACTTTTCTCTGTTTGCCTCATTGCTCTTAAAGTACCTTGAACTCAGGAGGTATACACAACTACCCATTGCACTGTCATATAGAGTGGTGGTGGGAAGTGGATCTCAGGAAACCCATACCACAATCGGTGAACATTGTTACTTGCAACTAGTTTCTGGATCCTAACTCCCCATCCTCCAACTTAGTCAACTCTCAAAACTATAAGAGAGAGCAAAACTTCCCACCCACAGTCCCATTGCAAAATAAACAAAATCAGAGCACCAATCAGGGAAGAATAGAGAGCTGAGCAAATATTAGAAGTGAATGGCTCTCCTACTATCACTGAACAGCAAAACTAAAGAGATCTGTCACAAATGATAAAAAAAATCAACAGAAGAACACAGGACATTACCAATATAACAAAGAGAAAACACCTGAAAAATTATACTTCAGGAGCCAAATGATGGAAGTCACCAATGACTGGCTTCAGAATACAACAGGAATTAGAGAATGGGTGGAAAGAATAAATATGACTCAAGAAAGACAAGGTGCAACACTGAAAGAACTTGTGACAGAGATTTTGAACATAAAAATTTCAACCAGGAAATAAATAACAAGGTGACAAGCATAGAAAGCAGAGTTAATCAAGCAGAAGGAAGAATCTCAGAACTTGAAAACCAAAACATGGAGCTGGCCCAATCTGTAAAAAAAAAAAAAAAAAAAAATATATATATATATATAGAAAGAAAACTCAGGAAGAAAAGACAAAGTCTCCAAGAGAGGTGCTATTATATAAAGAGGCTGAATCTACACCTGATATGTAACCCAGAAGAAGAAAGAGAAATGGAGAATGTCTTGAAGAAAGTTTTCCAAGAAATTATCCAAGAAAACTTTCCTCATCTCACCAGACATGTGACCATCCAAAAACAAGAGATACAAAGAACACCCAAAAGACATCAAATGAGAAGACCAACTTCTTGACACATATTAATTCACCCACACAAAGTAGGTACAGAAGAAAAAATTTCTAAGGCCTAAGGAGAGAAATGACAGACTACCTAATGGGGAAAACCAACAGAATTACAGCAGACTTGTTGCAAGAAATATTACAAACTGGAAGGGGCTGGATTCCAATATTCAAAGTTCTCAAAGATAAAGAATTTCCAACCCATCCAAGTTCAGCTTCATCAGTGATACAGAATTAAAATCCTTCCCAGATATCAAATCCCTAAGATATTATGCAACTTTCAGAACAGCTCTACAGGAGATATGTAAAGAGGTATCAAGCACAGAAGAAGAAGAAAAAAAAAAGAATGGCCATGCATTTTCTAAGAGAACAGCAGAACACAGAATCAATAGAGAATACATCAACAGACTTCAAACTTGAAAACACACACATACATCAACCCCAAAGCTAAAGAAAAACAAAGAAAGAAAAAACTTTATAAGAACCTCATGAAGGGATAAAGAATCAAATTTCAATAATCAACCTGAATGTGAATGTACTAAATGAACTACTGAAAAGACATCAAATGGAAAACCAGAAAGAAACATGGCCCAATAATTTGATGAATCCGGGAATCTCATCTCACCACAAAGGACACACATTGACTCAAAGTTAGAGGGTGAAAAATAAATTTCTAGGCAAATGGGTCACAAAAGAAGGCAGGAGCCATGAACTTCATATCAGACAAAGCAGCTTTAAGCTATCAAAAAATTTTTTAAAAGGTATGGAAGGAGCCTACATCATAATAAAAGTTTCAATTTATTAACAAGAAATATACATCCTAAACATATATACACCCAACACAAGAGCACCAGCATTTATAAAGCAATTGCTATGTAAACTAAAAAAAGATATTGTCTCTGACACTATTGCTGCTGGCCTCTTTAATACCCCATTAACAACCCAAGACAGATCATTGAGGCAAAAAATCAACAAAGAGATTCGGAACCTCAATGTGATACTTGATCAGATGGACTTAATAGATACCTACAGAATACTCTAACAACCACAGAATATACATTCTACTCATAACTGTATGGAATGTACTCCAAGATCGACCCCATCCTTGGACATAAATCAAGCATAAACAAATTTCATAAGATCAAATAGTGCCATGCACCTTCTCAAGCTACCAACAAAATTAAGTGATAAAAATAAATATCATCACCAACAAAATTTCCCCCAAACCCACAAAGATGCAGACACTAAACAGAATGATGTTGAACAACAAATGGGTCAACACAAAAATCAAAACAAAAATTCAGAGGTTCCTGAGAAATAATCAAAAAAAAAAAAATCTTATCAAAACCTCTGGAATGCCATGAAATAAGATCTAAGAGGGAAATTCATATCTCTATGAACACACATTAAGAAAATTGAAAGGTCACAAGTTAACAGCCTAATAAATACTCTAAGGGTGCCGAAAAGACAATACCATCAAAATCCTAACTTTGGAAGAATTCAGATCACCAAACTAAAACCCAAATATGGGACAAAGAAGACAAAAATATCATAGAAAAAATCAACAAAACAAAAAACTGGTTCTTTGAAAGAATTAACAATATTGTTGGACCCCTAGCCAAAGTGACCAAGAAAAAGAGAGAAAAAGCTCAAATAAACACAATCAAAAATGCAAAAGATCAAATCACAACTGACCCCGAAGAAATACAAAAGATTATTAGAGATTACTATACATACCTGTATGGAAACAAACTTGATATCCTAAATGAAATGGAGGACTTTCTGAGGTCATGCAACCTCCCAAGGTTGAAACAGAACATCGAGATACTAAATAGACCAAAAACCACCAAGGAAATTGACTCCATCATTAGAAAACTAAACAGAACAAAAACACCCTGGACCAGACAGTTTTCCAGCAGAATTCTACAAAATGTACAAAAAGAGGCTGAAACCAATCCTATTGAAAGTATTCCAAGCAATTGAGAAAGACAGAATTCACCCTAAATCATTTTATGAAGCTAACATTTCACTGATACCCAAACTGGATAGAGATCCAACAACAACAACAAAAATAGAACTACAGGCCAATATCCCTAATGAGCATAGATGCTAAAATTCTCAACAAGATTGTAGTAAATCAGATGCAACAACACATCTTAAAAATCATACACTATGGATAAGTAGGCTTCATCCCCAGAATGTGGGGCTGGTTCAATATCCACAAGACCAAAAATGTTATTAAATACATTAACAGATGTAAAAACAAGAACCACACGATAATATCATTAGGTGGAGAAAAGTTTTTGAAAAATCAAGCATCCCTTCTTGATAAAAACCCTCAAACAACCTGACATAGCAGGAACATACCTCAAAATAGTAAGCACCATCTATGATAAACCCATAGTCAGCATATTGATAAAAGGAAATAAACCGGAAACATTTCCCCTAAAAACTGTAACAAAACAAGGCTGCCTACTATCACCCCCCTGGTCAACATTGTGTTGGAAGTCCTAACTAGAGCAATTAGACAAGAGAAGGAAATCAGGGATATTCAAATAGGAAAAAAGAAAGTTAAGTTATCCCTCTTTACTGATGATATGACCCTCTACCTCAAAACTCCAAAGAATCTCAAAAACCTCCTTGTACTAAGAAAGGATTCGGTAATGTCTTGGGGTACAAGATAAATGTTCAAGAGACAGTCACATTCTTATACACCAACAACAAACAGGCAGAGAACCAAATTAAAACAAATCTCATTCACAATAGCCACACACAAACACCAAAAATGAAAGATCTTGCCATCTCCCTAACCAGAGATTTAAAAGACCTTTACAATAAAAATGACAAAACACTACTCAAAAAAAATCCAAGAAGATAAACAAATGAAAAAATATTCGGTGCTCATAATTAGGAAGACTCAACATTGTCAAGATGTCCATCCTACCAAAGACAAACTATAGATTCAATGCAATACACATTAAATTATCAACATTGTTCTTAGGCCTGCAAATGACAATATAGAAATTCATATGGAAACATGAATGACCACAAATAACTAAAACCATCCTTAGCAAAAGAAACAAAGTGGGAGGTATCACATTTCCAGTCTTTAAGCTTTACTCTACGACTACAATAATCAAAACAGTCTAGTATTGGGACAAGAATAGGTATATGGACCAGTGGAATAGTATAGAGCTTCCAGAAGCAAAAACTTCAATTTGTCAACCAGCTCATCTTCTACAAAGTCTCCACCAACAATCAATGGGGAGAGGAGAAGCTATTTAGTAGATGGTACTGGGAAAACTGGCTAACCACTTTGAGGAGATTGAAACAGGACCTCTACTTATCACCATACATAAAAACCAACTTTAAATGGATCAAAGATCTAACCATAAATTCATAAACTATAAGAACCTTTGAAATGCAGGAGTCACTTTTATGGAAATTGGAACTGGTAACCCATTCCTGATCAAAACCCCAGTGCCCATGCCATAAGAGATAAGAAAGACAAGTGGGACCTCATTGAACTGAAAAGCTCCTGTAAAGCAAAAGAAACCATCAAGAGAGAGGGAAGACAGTCCACAGAATGGGAAAAAATATTTGCCAACTGTATATCTGAGAAAGACCTAACATCCAGGTTCTACAAGGAACTCAACTGTGCCAAAAGGAAATAAAAAATAAACAGTTCCATTAAAAAGTGGGCAAAAGATATGAATGGACATTTCTCAAAGAAGACACATGGGCAGGCTATAGAAAAATAGAAAAATGAAAAAGTGCTCACCTAACTAATCATCAGATAAATGCAAATCAAAACCACATTGAGATACCTCCTAACCCCAGTATATATGGCTATTTTTAATAAAACATAAAACAAATGATGCTGAGGATGTGGCGAAAAAGGAACATTTCTACACTGCTGGTGGGAATACAATCTAGTGCAACCTCTTTGGAAGACAATGTGGCAATTTCTTTTTATTTATTTATTTATTTATTTATTTATTTTTGAGTTGGAGTCTCACTCTGTCACCCAGACTGGAGTGCAGTGACTGCTCCCGGCCACTGCAGCCTCGACCTGCTGGGCTCCGGTGATCCTTCCGCCTCAGCCTTCCAAGTAACTGGAGCTACAGGTGCATGCTACCATGACTGGCTCATTTTTTATTTATTGTAAAGATGAGGTCTCACCAAGTTGCCCAGGTGGGTCTTGAACCCGCAGGCTCAGGAAATCCACTCACCTCAGCCTCCCAAAGGCGCGGGATTACAGGCTGAGCCACCAAGCCCGGCAATTTCTAAAAGAAGAAGACATTGACCTTCCATATGACCTAGCAACCACTTACTGGGAATATACCCAGAAGAACTCAAATCATTCTACAAAAAAACATATCTGCACACACGTGCTTATTGCAGCACTATTCACAATAGCAAAAACATGGAACTAACCATGCTGCCCATTGAAAATGGACTGGATAAAATATATGTGGTACACATACATAATGGAATACCACACAGTCATAAAGGACAAAACTATGAACTTTGCAGCAACATGAATGGATTTAGAGTCTATCATACTCAGTGATCTATCACAGAAACAAAGAACAGAGTACCACGTGTTCTCACTCATAAGCTGACACTGAACATTTACCATAATACTATAAGTAAGGGATTGGCAGTAGCATGATACTGCCGGGGTGTGGGTGGAGAGGACACAACATCAATAAGGGTAACTGATCTCAAACCAGGCAAAGTTGGGACCAAAAGGATGCCTAAACTTTACCTGTATAATGACCACTAGAATACCTAATCCTATTTGTACTCCACATCTTTAAAATAAAATTTAAAAATTTAAAAATAAATAAATAAAATCTTAACCTCTTAACACATTTCATGTCTGATGATGATAGCTTCTTATACTTTAATTTCTGCACTTGTTAACATAAGTTTATCTTGATACATGAATGCTCAAATTCTAAAATTTTGTTTTTAAATAAATTTCATAACTTTTGTAATCTAAGATGATTTTGTCATTGGGATATCTGACACCATCCTCTTTTGATCTTTTCTTTTTGGGTAGAAATATAAAGTTGAAAAATGTTTCCAATTCAAATAAACTACTATACTTTCAAGTCAATTTTTAGTACAGAGCAAAATGTTAACACTATGTAGATTAAAATATAAGTAAACATTCATTTTTTAATTTAAATTTTTAAAGACTTTTAGCAATATCATATAACATGCTTGGGAAGATGTATTTTTTTATACTGGAAATACTTAAATTCATATAGTATCTGGAAGAACCAAAATAACTGTTTCATCTTAAATGTTATCTCTTGAAAATATTTTAAAAATTTGATTACCTTTGGGTTAATTATAAATGTGATTTTAATATCTAGTTCACTTAGGTCTTGTACAAGAATATGTATTAGAAGTAAAATAAAGTTTACTTTTTAGATTCCTATCAGTATTTTGAAAATTACTGTTTGGTTTTCCATTTACTTATAAGTGCAGAAATAAGTCAACTGCTTTTCAAAGATGGCCCTTCAGAAGCTTTCACTATCTCTTTTCTTTACTTTGGGATGTTTTTCTTTTAAACATTACATCTATGAAGATTTTGCCTCTGACTCCATGAAACCCATAAATATATGGACATTTGACTGAAAGCATCGGTCTTGTCCAGATAATTGTAAACAACAACAACAACAACAAAACTTAGTAGTGTGGTGCCATTCAACCCATTTCACACAAATTTCAGTTTTATAATTATATAGGTAAAATAATTAGTATATTGTGATTTTGGTTTCAATTAATTAGATGTTATGATAATATGAGCAATTTACAAATGCAGATCCACATTGCCAACTGCCTGCTAGAAATGTTCATCTAGAAGTCAACCAATTCTTAGAACTAAATATATTTAAACCAAATTCGTCAGCTCCTTCAGCACAATTCTGTAATCTGAAACTCCAGTTTTTTAAAAAGTTTTAAAAATTCTGACATCACTAAATTTCTTATATCTCTTTTAATATGAGGGTTTCATCACATACCTATTTGCTCTTTATATGGGTCAATTGGAGATTGCTACTGATGAAACACTGATAGATGGGTGATATATTCTTTATGTTTAATGATATTACTTTATATAATGTGGACTCCATCCATTTCCTTCCTGGTTAATATTAATCTCTCATTCTTCATGTCTTTCTCATGGTCTGAGTAATCATTTGGCTATGATTCCATCTCCTTACCATTTTTTTTTTCTGTTATTTTGATGTGGGACATTCTTCAAATTTCAAACTATACACTGCATTTTAAAGACAAACTAGTGTATTGGTCTCCAGAGTCTTTAGGCAGACTGATACATGGAGTATGGAGAAGTGCAGAAAATATTGCTAAGGGATTTTTTTCTTGCGTATTGGGTGCTAAGAGACTTGCCTTTGATTGGAAGTTAGGTAGAATTTGGTTGACCGGCCAAAATATTATTAAGAGGATTTATACATAGAGTGAGTCATTAATTTTCTCACAGATTTGCAGGACACAGAACCTCTGTATGTAATAAAAATAAACACCTTTATCCAAACTGGACAGGAAAAGTCAGTTAGCTAGTCTTCCAGTTCTGCATTTACTTTCAAATATCTTTTACACAAAGAACAAGTTTTTATTAAAGAGTTCAGTGATGGAACTAGAAATTCCACTGTGCCAGAACAGAGTGTTTAAATCATAACTTGAAGAATACAGTATTGAAAAAGAAAAAGTTATGCAGAAATAACATTCCCAGCAAAGTGTGTAAAAGACACTAAATTTTTAACCTCCATCTAGAGCTTTATTTTTTAGAAAGTTGGAAATTTTTTTAAAGAGCAAAAGACACCTGTCTAAAATGATGAATTGGAGGTCTTAAAAATGAGAGTAGAAGAAAAGAAACTTGTCAAATTTCAAGCAAAATTTAGCACCCTATGCACTCCTTTAGAGTATCATCACACAGAATATGTCTACTGTGCCTGGATTTAGGTGATATAAAAAGAGTAGAGGGCTTTTGCTAGTAGACTGTAGAAGCAATCCACATTTCCCATTTGGGGAAAAAAGTTCAGTGATATTCTTTAAACATATATGAATTTGTGTCTACAGATATCCACACTAAACATTTATAATCTTAATATTGTCTAATCTCAGAAACTAAGCAGGGTTGGCTTGGTTAGTACTTGGATGGGAAACATGACGAGAAGAAAACAGCAAAGTCAGTCTACTGATTTCTAAAAAGCACCATTTACAGTCTGCTAATTCTTTCTCAATTATTCCCATTCATAGTACATTATATATCCCTCTAACATCCAACTAGGAGATTCATCTTAGAAATGCAAAGTTTGGACAGCACATTCACTACAAGGAAACTACCAAATTTACTGCATTCTGCGCACTGTATCTTAAAATAATTTCTTACTTGAACACAAGTACAGAATTTATTTCCACTTGATTTGACTGATCACTGAACAATTCTACTCAAATAACTCACTGGTATTTCTGTCTGTGTTTCCCAATCAGAACTCATGATCTGTATTGTGCAATCTTTCTTGCAGATTACATTTTTTGTTTTTGTCTGCCCCAAACCCACTTCCTCTGTATGGCATACTTTTCCTATTCAACACATGCAGCCCTATTCATAATTAGGTGTTGGTCCCCAAAATGTGTTCATTGAATAGGCATATGATCAAAACTGAGATTAGAGAGGAAAATTCCTCCCTTTTGAATCATTAATGTAGACACATTTGTACCAGTAGTGCCAGGTGCCATATTTCTAAGCACATTTTAAAAAACCTTATTCAATTGAAGAAAATAAAAGAGGATCAAGATTAAATGACAAGTATCCCAAGCTACCACTATCCTTTGCAGGAAGAAAAAAAATAACAACCCAGATTCTATTATTTTAATTTTTACCAATAGAGTTAGCAAGTCTGGTACACTTGAGTAACCATTCAGAGTTACACAATAAGTGATAGTGCTGGGACACAGGATCAGATTATCTAAATTAAAAATCATGACTTTCTGGTTTCTATTTAATATATACAAAACTATAGCCATTGAGCTATGTTGCATTTAGTAAGAAACTCAGGAAAAATACATATTGCAGAATTGGTGGTGGGAGTTTTGGGAAAGATGAGGTACCTATATGAGTTGTTAAAGTAGACCACTAAAATGAAACATATTTGAGTAATCTTTATATTAAAAATGTCAACAAAACAGCAAGTATTTTAAACAAGATTATTATTTCAGGAAACAGGTTTATTTTTCTTACCTAGTTTTTCTTTATCATACATGTAATCTGTCCACAGCTTCTCTTTTCATTCACATATTACTGAGTCCTTACTGAAAAGCTTTTGGATTCAAATACTCTTTTTTTAAATTGCTTGTTATAAAACAGTTTAAAATCATTTCTTGTCTGTCAAATGGATAATACAATCTCCCTATCTTTGAGAGAATGACTTTGTGTATACAAGATAATCTCAAAGAATATAATCAAGGAAAATAATCACTTAGAAAATGCTACAGGCTGTAATCATCAAAGCACAGGCTAGAGATATTTTCAGTTGATTTTAGAACTACTTAATTAATGGCTGCTTTATTAGACCAAAAAAAAAAGGAAAGTTGCAAGATGTTATCAACTGTGTAGGCCTAGTTGTAAAGTGCATCAAATTTTTTTAGAAAAAAATACTACTATGAAACTTGAAAATATTTTTCAGTATCTTTGAGCCTCAATTTCTTCTGGGGTAATATGAAGGTGTTTATACCAGATTATCAATTTGCTAATTTTCTTCCAGCTATTTTTCTGTTATTCATGGGTGGTGAGGGAAAAGTGTACAACTACTGTCAGTTCTATAAACATCACAGAATGAGATGAATGTATAGTTCTTTGTTTTTAAAATAATTTTCAAAGGTGATGAACTAAGTATTCTCGTTCTTCTAAATATTGTTAAAAATGCTTATTTCTTGCTGCCTGATATTTAAAATAATAACATTAACAACTATCATTTCTTGAGCAGTTAATCATAGCAAGGCATGATTGTGCTACTTGCTATACACAGAGATTTATTATTCTTTTGTAAAATTATTCATTAAAACTCATCAAGCACCTATTAAGTGTTAAGAAACTATATTTGACATAATCATGATTTGACAGACGACAGAAAGAAAAGTGAAGAAACTGGCTAAAATTTCAGTAAAACAGGATGAATTAGTTCTAGTAACCTGCTATATAATTATAACATAGTTCTGATAACCAATAATTCTATATTGTTCACTTGAAAATTTGCTAAGAGGGTAGATTTCATGTTAAGCATTCTTTCACACACACTAGAACACAAAGAAACTTTTGGAGGCAATGGATATTACTCATCAAATAGTATATATTAAATATGTGCAGTGTTTGGTATATCAAGTATACCTCAATAAAGCCATCAAAAACAATAAGTCACAGAAGAAAAAGACAAGCTTAATTGTAGGATTACAGAATGTTTCCTTTGCCCTCACTTTCTACCAACACATCAGTAAAATAGTGAATTACAGCTGAGAGAACTGCAAGACACAGACTCTGCTGAAGAAGGACTTTTTAAACGCAAAGACAATTAGATCTAATGAGCATTTATAGAAAACTCTGTACTACAACAGCAGAATCTACATTCTTCTTGGGCTTACAAGTAATATTCAACAAAATAGATTACATTCTGTGCCATAAAACACAATTTTACAAATTAAGAGAATATAAATCATACAAAGTATGCTTCCTTTTAAATAATGAATTGTCACCCCCAAAAATTCATAGGTTGAAACCCTAACCCTCAATGTGATAACGTTTGGAGATGAAGTTTTGAGAAGTACTTACTTTTAGGTAAAATCAAAAAAGTTTGAAGATCTGATTATGGAATTAATGTCTTTATAAGAAGAGGCATCATAGAGCTGTGCTCTCTCTTTATCCCACATTCCCTTCTCTCTGTTCTGCCATGCGAGGACACAGTGAGAAGGCAGCCATCTGCAATCCAGGAAGAGAGTCTTCAAGAGAACTCTAACGTGTTGGTACCCTGATCTTGAACTTCTAACATCCAGAACTGTGAGAAAATAAATTTCTGTTTTTTTAGAAATTTGTGGTACTTTGTTATGGCAACTTGAACAGACAGATGCACTTTCAGTCCACAGTGAAATTAAATTAGAAATTGATAGGAGAAAGGTAGTCGGTCCAGCTTTGATGGGCAGCATGGTTGGTTTCCTGTTTTTGCTATTATGAATAGAGTTGCAACAAACATGTGTGCAGTTATCTTTTTTGTAGAATGATTTGAGTTCCTCTGGGTATATTCCCAATAGGGGAATTGCTGGATCATATCAAAGGTCAATTTCTAGTTCTTTCTAAATTGCCACACTGTCTTTCAAAGAAATTGCACTAGTTTACATTCCCTCCAGCAATGTAGAAGAGTTCCTTTTTCTCTGCATCCCCACCAGATCTGTTGTTGTCTGTTTTATTAATGATGGCCATTCTTACTGGGGTTAGGTGGTATCTCAATGTGGTTTTGACTTGCATTTCTCTGATAATTAGTGAGGCTGAACACTTTTTCATGTGTCTGTTAGCTGCCCGTATATCTTCTTTTGAGAAATTTCTACTCACGTCTTTTGCTCACTTTTTAAAGGAGGAGTTTAGTTTTTTCTTTCCTTTTCAGGTTTAGAGTTGATCATACTCAGTGATCTATCACTAAAACCAAGAACAGAGTACCACATGTTCTCAGTCATAAGCAAACCTTGAACAATTATCATAATACTATAAGAAAGGAATTGACAGTGATGGGAAACTGCTAGGGGAGGGAGGAGCACACCTAATCAACAAGGGTACCTGAATAATCAACATCTATATATCTAACTCTGAGTTGTACCCCACATCTTTAGAATAAAAAAAAGAGAAAGGTAGCTAGAAAATTCCAAACTATTTTGAATTAAATAATATATTTATGAGTAACACATGGGTAAATGAATTATCAAGATACATTTTAAAATATTTTAAGTAACAGAAACTTTCTTTCGTTGCTGGTGGGGATGTAAAATTGTACAATCACTTTGGAAGACAGTTTGACAGTTTATTACAAAGCTAAACATACTCTTCCTATACAGTCCACTAAAAAACACTAAAGCATTTACCCAAATGAGTTAAACATGCATATTCACACAAAAACTGCATACAGATATCTATAGCAGCTTTATTTGTAATTGCCAAAACTTGGAATTAATCAAGATGTCCTTCAGTAGATGAATGGATACACTATTGCACATCCAGACAATGGAAAATTATACAGCACTAAAAAAGAAATAATGTACCAAGTCATGAACAGACATGAATAAATCCTAAGTACATATTAATAAATGAAAAAAGTCAATCTGGAAAGACTTCATACTGAATAACTCTAACTGTATAACATTTTGAGAAGGGCAAAAGTAAGAAACAGCAAAAAGATTAGTAGTTGCCAGGGACTTGGGAGGCAGGGAAGGGTGGACAAATAGGCAGATCACAGAGGCAATGCTTGATTTGATACTGTGATGATATACTTGTTTAAACCCACAGAATATACAACACCAAAAATTGCAAAGTAACTTGAACTCAAATGTAAAATATGGATTTTTTGTCATGATTGTCTATATGAAAATACAAATGAATTGTCAAAAAGACTCCTGGAAGGAATAAGTCTTTGTAGCAAGGTTCCAAGATATCTATTAATATCTGAAAGTCAGTTGCTGTCCTACAAATGTTAACATTTTGAAGGCTGTGGGATTCCAGGAAGAAATGCAAACTGTGGCAGGAGAATCTAGTTGATTTACAAATGTATACATTCCCTTTAAAAAATAAGGAAAAATGTGCTGACCTAAGTAACTTTGGAAATGAGTGGCACCTATAAAACTAAAGGCAAAATCATGGCAAAATAAAACAAAAAACCGCACACAAACTCTGTAATATAGTTCATAAAGTTGTTTTCTATGAAGGTACAAGCTAACAATTCTGATGTGACTGTACATATTTACCAAAATAGAACAACTGAGTAAATGCGTGACACATAGTGAGAGCTATATTTCTCATTGTTGGAATGAGAATTTACACATGATGACAGAACATCAAGGGGAGGAAGCTGGAATGATCCATGTGGTGATTGATTGAACATCACTAACAGCTCACGTTCAGCTAAATAAAGTTTCAGATGGTGACACGGAGAAATAGAGATATGATTATTGGTTAGATGTGTGACACAGGTTAGTATAAATACATAGTTGTAGCCCATAGTTGAATTCCCTGTTAGTTGTGAGACTCAAAAAGAAACAACACCCTAGCAGAAATAAGCATGCTTAGCACACAGATATTGGTTTCTAATAACGTTCTCTGATATTTTTGGAAGAAAATAAGAAAGAGTGGGAAGGAGAAGGGGCGCAAGAGGAAGGAATAAGGAGAAGATGGGAGGAAGAGAAAAAAATGAGAGGAAGGAAGGAAGGAGGGAGGGAGGGGGAAGGAAGGGAAGGAAGC
>NW_007259741.1:243830-258564 GCF_000164805.1 Carlito syrichta
GGAGGGAGGGAGGGAAGAAAGGAAGGAAGGAAGGAAGGAAGGAAGGAAGGAAGGAAGGAAGGAAGGAAGGAATGAAGGAAGGAAGGAAGGAAAGGAGAAAAATACCAAAGGCTATACAGTTTGTAGACCCTAACAATAGTCTTTGTAGATTTGAGTAATCATAAAAGATGCTGAAAGGCCAGTTTTCCGACTGTAACTTGAATAGGTAAAGTATTCTTTGAATTCTGCATAAGATGACTAAGGAGGAGGAAGGATGAACTAGAAGCTACAGTGCACTGGCTTGGAAGGTGATAACAGAACTCATTCTATGAATGAATAAAAGCTTCAGTCATCTGTCTCCCACTTGTCACACTTGAGATAACTCTTCAGGGATGATGCCAGAATCTTTTCTCAAGTGGTCTTTAGAATTACATCTTGAATACACTGGTCTATGACTGTTTTTCTAATTTGCTGACACGTTCCTTCTGTAGACAATATCCCTTGACTCCTTTGCTCATTTTTGGTCCTACATGTTTTTCAGATCTATGTTTTCCTTAAAACTCACATAGACCATCTTATGACTCACTAGACTCATTTGTTTTGTCCTTAATGCCTCAGGGTTCAAATCTTAGACTTAAGGCTATAGCCACATCTTGGGGCCAGGAAGACATCACTGGAGATTTTCCACACTGCCATGTTTCTAGTGGATGTCTGTGAAAAAGAAACCCTTGCTTTCAGGATGGTGCTTCAGTTGTTTCAAAACCAACAACTGTTTATTTCAAAAACAAAGAAAAATTCAAATACTGGAAAGACTGATTCACCATTGTTGTATATTTGAAACCAGGGATGGTTTCTCTCTATAAAGGCATCTACAATATTTTGAAAAATGTTCATTAGTCTTTCTACTCTAGAGTAACTAGGCTCTCTAAGGTGACTAGAGGACTTCTGAGCATTACATTCATTGATCTTTTTTTTTAGTTTTCATCTCTATCTCTCAGCGACAACTGGCTCTGACAGCATCTGCTGGAATTATCATGGGCTTTGGAAAAAATAGCTAGGATTGATGTTCATTTAAGTTACTCAAATTCTGTGTGTCCCTGGGTATATTACCTAAATTGTCTGATACTTATTTTCTAACCAAATAAAAAAGGGTGATAATGACTATCCTGCAGTGATGTGGTGAGAATTAAATGCTTGTTAGATTTGTTTCCCAAGACATGATTGTATAGAATAATTACACACTCAATCTATCTTGATCTGCTAATAAGTAAAACACCATCCTTTATTTATTTATTTTTTTGTTCACAGAATAGAAAATAGACAACAAAATAGAATATATATTGGAATATTCTAATTATATATTATATGGTCTATATAATGGAATATAATAGAAGTAACCAAAAAAGTGTGATGTCACACTACCTGAGAGAATTTTGAAAACTTTATTTCTGGAAAGTGTGTTTAAATATTCAGATAAATATGAGAAGAACATTATCAAATGCCCAGAGATAAATAAGTGCATGGAACATTCTCGTAAAAGGAAAGCTTGTAAGAAATAAGGCTGGAATCATAGTGAAGAATCAGATCATAAAGATTTTGGTATAGGAGGCAATATGGACCTTTACAACATTAAAATTAATATTTTCTGAGAAGTAATATTACACATTACGCAAAAAGTAATACAGATATATTTTCTTTATCACAATTTAAGAGCTGTTACACAACTTGCTCTGGTGAAAATATACATTGCTAATTGACATATATATTGTCTGATCTTAGCTTTGCCATCATTTACAAACTTTCCTTTTCCTGGCAAAAGATAATCAAACAAAATTTCTTTATGTCCCCATCTGAAATAGTGCATATATTTATCATAGCATCTGTGCCACTGAATTGAAATAGTTGCTGCTTAGGCCTGTGGGACCCTCCAAAAGGATATTCCATACACTTAGATATTGTGAATGCCCCTGAATGATCACTTCTAATACTGTATTTGCAACTATCATCTGTATGCTGATGACTACCAAAATTATAGCTTAAGGCTAATATCTATCTCGTTGTGGCTTCTAGACATGATTACTTAGATGTTCCATGGAGTCTTCACAATCCACATGGTTAAAACATAACTATTGTGATTTCTCCTGGAAAAGTGGCAAGTTATATATTCTAAAGATTCCTCCTAACTTGGTATAATTAAATATAAACAATTATATAGCTTAATATACCTAGGAAGGGGAATGAGAAAAAAAAAACCGTGCCCTAAAAGCATTTGTCTTTGATCATAAAGATTAAAAAAAATTCAGTGGTTCCCTCCAAAAGAACTTTAGTGAAATGAGACCAGTGGGTAGTACACGGTATAATAATATTTGCCTTCTATTGAGAACTGCAATCATTGATCTAGTAAAAAAAACTTCCACATATGTGGAATTCACATATGTGTTGTCTAAGCAGTCAGGGAAATCTCAAACAAATATATTAAATTAAAATAGTACCAAATATATAACATCTGTTGGCAACCAAAGTGAGCAAGGCAGATTATTTTAGGAGTAAAATATTTGCAACTCAGGCCTTTCAAAATCTGACAGATTAACCTCAAAGATAATTAAAAACACAAAAATAATAATATTTACTATATTCTGGAGAAAATAACTACTATAAGTAGGAGTAACAGAAATAGCAAACAATAATATTGGCTCACCAAGAATTTCAGATATTGGAACAATCAGAGACAGAATATAAAAATCATGTTTAAAATGTGCAAAATGAAATAAATAAAAATATTAGAAAGAAGGTAAGGGTTATGTTCAGATTCAACTTACAATCATTATAATTAATCACGTGTATACTTCTTTACCTTCTTTGTTCCTCTTTCTCTGGAGGAAGGGTTGAATAGATGATTCATGGGAGTTTTTCTAGGGCAGTAAAACTAGTATGTGTAATATTCAAATGGCAGACATATGACACTCTAAATATTTGGCAAAGTCCATAAAGCTTTGCATAAAGAATGTGAACCTTAGTTATGTAATTTTATAGATATTTAGGAGGCCAAGGGGTACCTGCATGGAATGCAAAATGTAACCAAAGAATCTAAGTGTATTACAAATATAATTAGCATTAAACAGAAGAGTCTGAGAAAAAGATGCTGAACTAAATTACTTGAGCAATGAGTGAGTCTATAAAACAAAGGGCAACAGTAACCGTATATAGCACTATATTAATAAAGTTGTTTCCTGTGGGGTAATGGGTTAACAATTTTAATATCACTATCCATGTATGCTGAAATTGAACAATTAAATAAATAACCAATGGTATAAGCTATGATTCTCACTGTTGGAGTGAGCGAATACAAAATTAGCAAGGGAAAGAAGCTACAATTATCCATGTAGTAGAGAGTTCAAGTTAGAGACATCAGTATAAACAAATGCTTAGGGTAATGCAAATATAAATATGTTTATGTATATATATATATGCATAAATATAAGCATAGTCATTGGTTAATGCATGCACATATTTCTTTGCTTTGATAATTCAGAAAGTCTAGAAACGATGATAATCTAAAAAGAAATAAACACACCTATAATACTGAGTCTGCTATCATACTCCAATAAAAGGAAATAAGGCTGCTTGGAAAAATAACTGATTCTAAGACTAAGTTAGGAAATTTACAAGATAAAGCTGGTGTACATTAGTAATGTGATCAAGTTAAGAAGCTGTTCAAAAATAAAATCAAACAAAAAAATCCCCACAAAATAAGGGTATATACAAAAGACACAGGAGTCAACTAAAAGAGTTTCCGAAGGCCAAAACTGAAAAAATTTGAGAAAAATATTAAATAAAGGAAAACTGGATTATAAATCAATGTATGAATACATGTATACAATAAATATCTAAATTCCATTGAAATTTGTACAAAAAATGAAGAAATCAATGGGATAGTACAGGCAAATCTCCTGTAGAAAAAAATTCCAAATAATTTGTTAGATATCCTGCTTTTGAAGACCATAACATAACTCCTCACTTCTTAAACATAGGCTGCACAGAGTAACTTATTTATAGAGAACACAGTATGAAAAGTGGAGGGGAAGTAACTTTTTAAAAATTGTATTTATTTATCTAATTTAATGATATATAATATTTGTACAAATTTATATAGTATATATAATATTTTTCCATGCATAGAATGTGTCATGATCAAGACAGGATATTTAGGGTATTGATCACCTTATGCAATTACTGACAAATTATGATTCAGGTAGGTGATCATGGTCAATATCAACAGTGATATATCAATCTGCTGTTATGCCCCTATGTTTACCTCTGTGAACTTCCTCCAAAACACCTGTAACCCCAGTCTAATTATGAGGAAAGCATCTAAGATAACACAATAAAGAGACAAAACAACTGACCAGTAATTATCAAATCTGTCAAGGTCATCCCAAACAAGAAAAATCTGAAAAACTACCAAAGCTGCCTGAGACATTCCTTCCAAATGCAATTTGGTATATTGGATAGAATCCTGGAATGGGGAAATTAAAAAAGACATCATGCAAAATACTTAGGAAATCTGCATGAATTATGGACTTTAGACAATAATAATGCATTCTTATTAGTTCGCTAATTGTAAAAAAAAACCACCAGGCTGATATAAGATATTAATAACAGGGGAAAAAATGTTTTGCTACAGTAATATTTTTTCAGTTTACCTATAATTGCTCTAAAATAAAATGTATTTTTAAAAACTCATTAGAAATTAAGACATTTAATGTGAAATAATCATATATTCAATAGGCAAGAAGAATAAAAATATTTAAACGTTTATGACTCTAATAAAATAATCACATATAAAAATATGTATAATAGCACTATTGTATTTGTTTATATGTAAAATACTAGTGCATATGGCATGTAATATATATAGCATCTATATGCAATATATGACATGCATTTTATATATGTATATATTATATAATATTTATATAGAGAAGAGCAATAATTATACAATTAATAAAACACATAATTTCCTCAATTATTGATACATAAAGCAGATAAAATACAAATAAAATATAGAAAATTTACCATAAGGTTCCCGATTTAATGAAAATATGCAGACTACTGTACATGAAAATTAGAGAAAATTAAGCACATATAAAACATTTGCAAAATACTTTTGTGTTCCTGGCCATAAATCAAAATCTCAAAGTGGTAAAAAAATTTTATCATATGTTCTACCTTTCTTGTTTAACAATATTCAGTTGAGTTAGAATCAGCAGTTATTAGATACTTTTATCCTTGACAAATCTGGAAATTATTACAAATACTTCTAAATAATTTATAGATGATAAGATGAAAGTATAGATGATAATGTAATTTTTAAATGTTTAGACTAGAAAAACTTGTGGGTTTTTTTCTATTATAAAACTAAGGCAGGAATTTTAAGAAAAATTCAGTCTTAAGTTCTTACATTAGAAAGGAAATAAAAGACTGAAAGTTAATGAGACTGTATTCAAATTAAAGAATAAAGAAAATGGGAAGTAATAGAAGTAAGAGTATAAATCAAAGCAAAGACAAAGAAAGGAATTAACATTTTTTTCTTTAACAAACAGTTAAGGCCAGGCTCGGTGGTTCAGCCTGTAATCTCAGCACTTTGGGAGGTCAAGGGAAATGGATTGCCTGAGCTCACGGGTTCGAGACCCATCTGGGCAACTTGGTGAGAACTTGTCTCCACAATAAATTAGCCAGGCATGGTAGCGCACACCTGACGTTCCGGCTGCTTGGAAGGCTGAGGTGGAGGGATCGTCAGAGTTCAGCAGGTCGAGGCTGTGGTGGCCGGGAGTGTGCCATTGCACTCCAGTCTGGGCGACAGAATGAGATTCCAACTCAAAAAAAAAATAACAAATGAAAAAAAAAAAACCAGTTAAAACATTGTGACAAGATAAAGTGAATAAAATATAGAGACACAAAACTACATTAGGGATGAAAATGTTAATAGCATTGCCATAATAAAAGCAGAAATTTTAAAAACATAGTAGGAGCAAGACATGGTGACAAATTTGACCCACAAGTGACCTTCAAACTCATGATACTCTTATTTTCATAACTTAGCAAACTAAATCACACACCCACCTGCACCACAGTAGCGGTTTTGACCAAATGAGCATAGAAAAGGTGAGGGTACACAATTCTGGAAAAACATCATATTTTCCCCCAAAATCTTATGAATAGCTCACCCCTTAGAGAAATTCCATAAAAGTCGAAATCCTGTTGGGTGCAACTCAGTCTCCTGAATATGACTCACACTCGAATGTGTACTTTCACTTTGCAATCAAAACTCCTTTGCTTTCGCTTCACTGTGACTCAATCTTGAACTCTTGTGACATTTTCAAGAACATGGGCTCCAGCTGGGGTTGGGGTTGATATCTCTCTCACTGGCATTAGGAGACCTCCCTGAGCCCACTGCCATCGAGAGGATGGAAAATTACTAAAAGAAAACATCAGGTATAAGGAAAATTCTGGCAGATTCTTGCTGAAGATAGGCTGACCAGGCCAGGGTGGTCAGACATCACCCGAGGAATCGTGGAGGGTGAGGAGCTTAATTAGATATCAAGAGTGAAAAGATATGGTGGACAAGGAGGCCCTGATCAACTGACTTTATCAGAGTTCTTTGCTAGAACTGGGTATACAAAAAAGTGCACAGATGGGCCTAGAAGAAAGTTCAGAAAGAAGGACAAAATTATGAACTTCACAGCAACTTGGATGAACTTAAATTCTTTAATACTGAGTGATCTATCACAGAAACACAAAAACTGAGTATCACATGTTCTCACTCATAAGCATACCTTGAACAATTATCGTAATACTATAATAAAAGGATTGGCAGTAGTGAGAATCTGTCGGGGAGGAGGATGCACACCTCATCAACAAGGGTATGCGTATAACGAATATTTGCACACCTAAGCCTGGATTGTACCCCACATCTTTAAAATAAAACATTAAAAAATAAAATAAATAAATGTGGGAGAAGTGTTAATCATTAGGGACCAGATAAAAAGCCATAATTATCTGTTAAAATGATGGCAACAAATAAACTCTTCTTGTAAGTATTAAAAAAAGAAAGTTCAGAAGCCTGACTAAAGCTTGACCAAGCAAATTATATTTACTAACATATACATAACAAATTCCTAGAAATTATAAAAATAGAAAAAGCCAGAGTTTCATTAAATTTAATTGGGAGGGTCAAAAAAAATTACCCAAAGAGAACACTGGGACTTTAAATGATCATTTAGCAAAACCCTAGAGATACAGCTCATTACAAGTTTATACAAATCTCTCAGAGTAGAGAAAAAAAAAGGACTATCTTTAATTAAGTCTAGAAGACTGGTAAATTCTTGTTAACCAAACTTTGTCAGTGTTTGGTTAAAAAAGAAAAGTTTAAATTAGAGATAAATATCTCTTATTAGTAAATTTGTAAAAACTGTCAGTAGACTACTATCCAATTCAATCCAGGAATGCCTAAAAGAGATTATAACTCATGAGCAAGTTTAGTTTAGTATGGCAAGCAAGCTGGGTTTAACATTAGGCAATCTAATAGTGAAATCCATCATATTAACTGATTAAAAGAGAAAAAAAGAGCTGGGCTCGGTGGCTCAGCCTGTAATCCTGCGCCTTTGGGAGGCTGAGGTGAGTGGATTGCCTGAGCCCACGGGTTCGAGACCCACCTGGGCAGCGATACATCATCTCTAGAATAAATCAAAAAATCAACCGGGCATGGTAGCGCATGCCTGTAATTCCGGCTACTCGGAAGGCTGAGGCGGAAGGCTGAGGCGGAAGGATCGCCGGAGCACAGCAGGTCGAGGCTGCGGTGGCGGGGAGCGGCCACTGCACTACAGTCTGGGTGACATAGTGAGACTCCAACTCAAAAAAAAAAAAGAAAAAAGATTATCACCACATATGCAGAGAAAATCATTTGATAATAGTAAACTTCCATTAACATATCTTAACTAGTAACACATAGAAAGCAATTCTTTAATCTTATAAAGGCTATCTACCAAAAAAACCCCACAGCAAAGTCAGTTCCTAAAATAAAAGAAAAAAAATGAAATGGTCATAAACTCTTTTTCTGATAACAGTGAATCAGAAATTCTTGCCATTCCAGTGAACACAGGGAAAAAAATCTTAATTAAATGTTTAAAGATTATGAAGCAAGAAAGAAAACCACCAACATTTGCAGACAAAATTGTCTGTAATAAGAAACACCCCAAAGGATCTACATTGTAGTAAATCATAGAAATGTTTCCTATTAGTAATAGGGTATAAACATTCCCATATAGTGACCTCATTCTAATAAAATGCTTACAGAATTTTCATATCTGATTAGATATAGAAATGAATATATAAGAATCAGTGGCAATTTTATACAGTTACTTACGTAACATAAGTTTTAATTTGAAAAATGTTAAAATTTACCTAACAACAACACAATGTAAATCTGTAGAAACAACTAATCAAGGAAGGACAAGGTCTTACTGCACAGTTGATAAATGAATCATGAAGAATATTTTTGAAGGCCAATAGGTGAAGATGTATACTTTGCTTTTCGACAAAAAAAACTCAGTGTTTTGAATGTTTTTTTATCTAAGATTTTTAGTGTCAACAAAACCTCACTGAAAATTGAATAGCTTATTTGTTGAAGGGAACATGATCCTTTAAATTTTTATAATAACCACGAGTCAAGAAGATGTCAATCCACTTCTGAAGGAAATGAAGAAAAAAATGCTATTAAGTGTGTTGTATCAAATAGTATTTCAGTGTCTTCTGATAACACCCTTGTGCTCATCTGACTAGCAATCAGGCCCCACTTATGAGTGAGAACATGAGGTAATGCTAAGAGACGGAAGGCGGCAGGAAGAGTGGGGACCACGTAGCAACACACTGGGTACCAAGTCCACTGTTGGGAGAGGATAGCCCACTAGAAATTCATATTTCATCTGCCTACAACTTACTTATGTAGTAAATCCTTCCTTGTACCCCATAACTTTAAAAACAAACAAACAAACAAATGATTTAAAGGCAAAAAGAAAAACAATTAAACCTACAGTAACTAAAACATTTACTCAGAATGTGAAAATAACTAGTTTTAGAATAGGAAAGAGAACAGTAGAGAATACAGGAATATTTTCATTGTTATATGGAAATAATATGTTAAAAATTCTGCTTTTTAGTCACTGGGGAAAGACAGACTCATAAATTAATTAGACCCAGTCACTTGGGAAAACACTGAAAATAAATCCATACCTTACAACATATGTAACATTCAATTCTAGGTGAATTAGGAAAGCTAAACATTTTAAAAGAGAATATAGGGAAATATCTTTATGACCTCAAGCTAGTGAAAAACTTCTTATCAAAAGATTTCAAATATGCAATCCATAAAAGGATGTATTGAATGTAAAAATTATGTTTATTAATTCTTAAAATTTTTCTTAAGTACCCTGTGTGCCAGGCATTTTGCTATAACCTGGGGATACATCAATGAAATAAACAAAATAATTATTGTCCTTATAAAGTTTACTTTCTACTTATATGTTTGAAATACACTTCAATGTCAAAATATTGGTATTTATATATAAAACCACCTTCCAAATGACAATATATAAAAAGGAAAATAGCTCATAGAAAAAAATAGTCAATCGTTGTGCACAGTTTCTTTTTTTCTCAGTAGAAATCAGAATACCCAATAAATAAAAAATGTATATTTTTTTTACTTAATTGCAATCAAGAAAGTGAAAATGAAAAACAAATAAGATAGTACTTTATACTCACCAGACTGGCTAAAATTGAGGATCAAGAGATGAAAAAATAAAGAAAATATTGTATAAATATATACAATGAGATATTATTCAGCCTTAAAAAAGAAGGAAGTCTTGCCATATGAATGCACCCTTAGGATATTATCCTAAGGGAAATAAACTAGTTGTTGAAGGACAAATACTGCATGATCACACCATATAAGGCATCTGAAATAACCAAACTCTTAATAAAGAGAGAGTAGAATGGTGGTTCCTGCAGCTGGAGAGCTAGGAAACGAGTTGTTTTTCAAGGAATGTAAAGTTTCATTTACATAATATACACAATTTTTTTATCTGCTATATAACATTATGCTTATAGTTAACAACACTATATTATACATTTAAATATTTTGAGGGGGTAGACATCATGTTGTGTTCTTACAAAAACAAATGCATCCAAATGCAATATATGGTAAGATCAATATTTAAGAAATATTTTGAATTTTTGTGCATACTAGGTTAATTTGAGCCACCTGCTAACACAAATAGAATAATAAGTCCAGATTAACTTTGAAACTCAGGTGATAGCTAACACTTAGCAGTAGATAAGTTTTTCTATCATGGAGAGCTAAATAGTTTCAGTATGTTATACAAATTGCAAAATTAAGGTTCCCTAGCAAATTGCAATTATTTATTGTAATTCAAAGTATAATATGAAAAATATCTCCAACTTTGTATTTCTCTAACACTGATCTTAAAAAGATTCTGCATCTGTGGGAAGACGTGAATTTACTGTTATCATAAAGGGCCATTTATAATGCATATTCTGATGTCACGAGACTAATAAAACTGCATCTGACAGGCAATGATTTGTCCTGGGATTGGGTCATCCTCTAAAGGGCTGTGTATATTACACAAATAGTGCAAAACCTCAGCACTTCAATTTGAAATAAGGAAAATTAGTGTTTTAATTATAGTCATTTTGTAATGGCAGGTAGAGTTGGAGCACTCATGTCAGGGATTCTATTAGGGATTTTTTTCCACTGTACAGTTAAATAAAATGAAGTAAAAACAAAAGGAAAATATGTATCTTTGAGGATTTGCAATGGCATAGCAGTTCTGTCCCATTGCTTTCCTTCACAGACACAGTTTCTGTCCTCCCACCTAAATGTGATTGGTCCTTCCTATTTTCTTTGAAATGGTTTCAGTTGGGTGACTTGTTATCTCAGTTCATTTCACAATCGTGAACCTTAGGAGCTTGGAGACTCTATTCATTCTGTCCCCTAAGTCAAATATTCGTGTTATTTAGTTTTTATTCAACATATATTTATTGAACCCTACCTATATGAGTAGCTTTTTTCTCGACATTGAATATGTAATATGAAGATATCAAGCCAAGTTTGTGACCTCATGGACCTTATTTTCCAGAGAGGACGGAGACAGTGAACAGACTGATTCGTTGTCACTGTGGTGATGTAGGAAAATTTGTTTAGGTAATAGTGTTGAGGATTTTTATAAAAGTATCTGTTACTCCGCAGAAGATTTACCTGTAGTATTCACTGGAAATGCTTTTTTTTTTTTTTAATTTTAAGCAACAGAATGGCAAAATAACAGTGCTTAAATACTGAATTACCTCTCATATAGTAAGAGTCAGTAGCTAACTGTTAGCATTACTTTAGGGTCTACTTCCCTGTGGTATTGATATTTCCTCATGAATAAAACATGCTGACCCCAGCTCTACCCATGACCTACTGTTAAGACAGGAAGAAAGGGGAAATGGAAAAGTAGTCTTCTGCCAAAATCAGGACACACTGGCTTCCCCCATCTCTATCCATGAGATCTTTAAAGTGGAGGAAGGCAAAAGAGACAGAAAATGAGATTTCAAGTTGAGTGAGCCTACCTATAGTATCTGCTATACCTGGAGAAATAGATTCAGGAGTCTTCAGCATATAATTAAAATTATAGGAATGAATGGAATCCAACAATCTAGATCAGTGCTTTAAATATAACTGTCTGCAATGATTAAATTGTCTATTTCTATGCTATTTAATATGGTTTATAAATAAACTTCATGTGAGTACACAATCTAAATTTTAATGTTTTAAATTAAAAATTGAAAAGCTACATTTGGCTAATGACTACCATATGGAACAGAAAAAATCTAGAGAGTGATAGAAAGAAGGAAAAGAATTTGTCTTTAGGAATTGGGCATTTAGAAAGATTGTAGTAAAGAAAGAGATAGCAATTTAAAAAATGCATATATGTGCATACATATATGTATATAAATACATGCAAATATATTTATGCTTTATTTATAGTTTGAATAAGTATTAAGATAAAACAGTTTAAAATGAGAAAAGTAGAAATAATATTTAATAAGAAGACGATTAGTAAATATTTCCTTAGAAAAATAAGATAGCAAGATAGAAATACATTAGGATTTCCAGAAAGTGTTGGAGGACACTTTGGTTTCTGAGCATGATTTTAATTTAAAATCTAACTTCCTTTTTTGTATGATTTTCTCCAAGCTTCAGTCTGCTTAGTGCATACCCATAAAAGATTTAGGTCTGGTCTCAAAAGTAAGATGTTTCAGCCAAATATGGAATTAGAGATGGAGTCAAGGAAGTGTTGACTATTATTTAAAGAAAATGTAGACAAGAGGTGACTTGTGAAGAATGAAAAGGGAAATTGGCAGTCTTGATGAGATTAATTATTTCATAGGTCACAGGTCATAACTTCCCATGCTTCTCCATATATTAAAATCATTCCAAATATTCATGGATATATTGTTAAATTCTCTTACACTGAAATATTTACTCTACCAGTTTTGAGTTTCTTTGATACTTGTTTATTATTCATGGATTTGCACATCATCAAATCCCTCCACTTCACTTATTTGCAAGTGTATGATTATTATTTAGCCAGATCCTTTTTAAAATTTTTATATTAAAGATGTGGGGTACAATTCAGGGTTAGATATACAAATGGTCATTGTTGAGGTAAGTAACTGAATACCATAAAAGACTTTTTCCTCTTCTTTTACCCTTTCCAAAATTTCTTGTCATTTTCTCAGATTCTATAACTCTTCTTCCTGGATCAGAGTCATATGTCTCAACTTATCTTTCAAATTTTACCCAGAGTAATTAAGTACTGCTTATAGTTAACTATGCATTTACTATGGGTCAGACACTGTGCCAAAAGTACTTTTTATGTATTAGCTTCTCTATTCCTCATGACAACTATTTAATTTTTGTATCCTAAAATTCATTTTATAGATTAAGAATTAGATATTGAACAACTTACCTTGAGATGACCCTGAATTCACATTTTAATGTGAATAAAACATACAAAGTGCATACGAAGTCTTAACTCTTGGTTAGTACATTGCCTGAACTTTTTAATCCATTCATGTGTTTTGAATTCTTCTTCTCGGTGCCTATAGGCTGACAGACTGATGACTTAGCAAGAGAAACAAGGTCCTTCACAATCTGACTCTATTTTCTATCTCTATCCTGCCTTCCCCATAACCTTCAATCTTCCAATTAGACATATTTCATTCCAACTATATCCAATTACTCATATTTTTTTGACTATGCTTTTCACTCTCATTGTCTATCCCATTCAAATATAGAATGCCATTTCTATTACTTTTTTAATGTTGCCTATTTAGTCTTTCTCATCCTTTAAGACTCAGATAATTATTGCCAGTAAATATGGCAGATTGCCTACATACATTTATCTGAACTTATGCCCAAAAGTACATGTTAAATAACAGCAAAATGGGGAAACGGTAGAGGCTCACAGAAAAAATAATCCAATACATCTTTGAAGATGAAATTTATGATGAAGTAGTACCTGGAGAAGCAGAGGCAATTGCAATACAAGGATCTTCAGAGTCAGAAGCTGCATAGTCACACACAAAATTCCTAAGAGATCAGGGCTCTGAGGCACTGAATAGTTTTAAAAGCTGGAAGATGTTTTGGGCTAAAAAGATAGGATTGGTCAACAGTCTTTTTAAAAATGATTTATCCAGTCTCTTTCTTTCTCCTTATTTCTCCAGAATATTCACGAATGCTGCCCCACCTTCCAGGGACCCTCTAAATCTCTTTTGGGGGGCTGGTCACCCATAAATAGTTTATTTATTGCAAACTTAGCCAATCACTTGGCCATATAAGAATCCCCCAGAATGGAGGCTGGAATCACTTAATCTCAGAAATACCTGTTCTAGAGAAGGTAAAAAAAAATTGTTAGCTCCTTTCCATCTCCTGTTTTTCATGAGTTGTCAGCATTTGCTGCATGCAGCTTTACTCCACATTTGCAGCTTGTGTTACCCAGCCGTCTAACCAACTGCACAAGAGAGAGCCTCTGTGGACCTAAACCTGGATCTTAAGGGCTCCTTCTGTGGCGGATGTAATGAATGTACATGGATGCCCAGCTCTCAGCCCATGAGAGGTTGAGATGAGGGGATAACCTAGTGGCCAGTGCTCTCCACTCAGTAAGCAGCGAAAGATGGGACAGGGAAGAATGAAGAGTAGATGAGGCCAAGCAAACCAGGATCATATAAACTGGGTCCAGTACAATAAATATTGGTGTTTATATTTTTTAGGGTTAAGTCAGTATTTATAATGGAGTCATGTACTGTTCTATATTTTCTTATATAATTTAATTATTTCTTATATAATAAAATTATTCTTATTTTTCACTTTCATTTACTTATTTTTATCTATTCTATCAAGAATGTATTTCCGAGAATGGGGAACAAGATGGCGATGGCATAGGTGAACTGATGAGATTCTCTGAACGTGAGTTCCCAAAAAGGCTATTACTTCTCTTCCCCCAGACCCCAGCCCACCACCAACCGTGCTGGTACCAGGCCCGGGAACTTCGGTCCCACACAGGGCCAGATTTTGCAGCCCCCTACTGCTGCTGTTCTACTGCGTATGTGGGAGTCTCCAATACCAGCCCCCTCC
>NW_007259741.1:258584-300285 GCF_000164805.1 Carlito syrichta
TCACTTTGGGCTGGGCTGCATTCTTTTAAACTGGTTCTTTAGTTACAATTTAGTGTAAGTTTTTTCTACTTATAATAGAAACTGAATTTATTTTATTCATAGAAAGTATTGTAGAATAGGTCATGCTATGTGAAGGAATAATGTTAGTTCAAGTATGATCAAACATGATACTTTAAGGTTTTATAAGAATACAGTTAACTTTAGAAATTTCATTGTTCTCACTTTCTACTAATTGCAGTTTTGGCTTTAGTACAATTACAGTTTGTATTAGGGTTTTATTTTAGAAGCTTTATTGCTGATGATCAGCCTTATATATCAGGATTAGGAATTCGAAACTTTTATAGAAATTAAGATAGATACATAGGATTCTAGAATAGCCATTTTGTTAAGAGTTCATAATCAATTGTTCCTAGAAATGGCCTAGCTTGATCTTTGGGTTGGATCACATTCTTTAGGAACTGGTTTGAGCTATAATTAAGAGTTGTTTATAGTACAGGTAAAATTAGCACAGATAAGAAAGGTATTAGGACTTTAGTCAGTTATATTGCTTTTGAGGAATATAAACCAAGCATAAGGAAAGTGAGATAATTTTGGGATTGTCCTTCCTCATGCCTGGGAAAATGCCAGGTGGGTGGGGCTGCCCCCCACCTACCTGGCTTTGTGTTCATGTGAAAGTCTTGTGATTTAACATGTGAAAGTTTGGGATATAAGACTCACAGTTGGTCCCAATAAACGGCTTCTGCTCATTTTACTGAATAGTTGTCCACTTTCTTTCTTTCTCTTTATATCTATCCCTCCATCTTTCTTTCAATATCTATCCCTACTACAGAATCAGCTTCTGCACTAGACAGAGTCCAGTCTCTTTCTTTCTCCTTATTTCTCCAGAATATTCACGAATGCTGCCCCACCTTCCAGGGACCCTCTAAATCTCTTTTGGGGGGCTGGTCACCCATAAATAGTTTATTTATTGCAAACTTAGCCAATCACTTGGCCATATAAGAATCCCCCAGAATGGAGGCTGGAATCACTTAATCTCAGAAATACCTGTTCTAGAGAAGGTAAAAAAAAATTGTTAGCTCCTTTCCATCTCCTGTTTTTCATGAGTTGTCAGCATTTGCTGCATGCAGCTTTACTCCACATTTGCAGCTTGTGTTACCCAGCCGTCTAACCAACTGCACAAGAGAGAGCCTCTGTGGACCTAAACCTGGATCTTTAAGGGCTCCTTCTGTGGCGGATGTAATGAATGTACATGGATGCCCAGCTCTCAGCCCATGAGAGGTTGAGATGAGGGGATAACCTAGTGGCCAGTGCTCTCCACTCAGTAAGCAGCGAAAGATGGGACAGGGAAGAATGAAGAGTAGATGAGGCCAAGCAAACCAGGATCATATAAACAGGGTCCAGTACAATAAATATTGGTGTTTATATTTTTTAGGGTTAAGTCAGTATTTATAATGGAGTCATGTACTGTTCTATATTTTCTTATATAATTTAATTATTTCTTATATAATAAAATTATTCTTATTTTTCACTTTCAAAAAAAAAAAAAAAAAAAAAAAATGATTTGACAGGTTCCATGTCTTCTTCTTCACATGACATAATTGAGTGCAAAATTAATTATTTTGCTTTATTAAATTAATTATTCAACTTGAAGCAAATGGCACATCAAACATTAGGGAGAGTCAGGACTAGAACTGAGCAGAGGGACATACAATGAAAGACAGGCTCTGCCTTTATCTCTCTCTGGATCTGAAACATCAGTACTCAGGCATAATTCTGGTAGCTTAGTAAAAAGACCCTTTTTTGAAAGAATTGAACTAAAAAGATCTCCAGATAAAATTCGTACAGATCAACCAGTGAAAAACATGAATCTTCATGCAATCACCCTCTAATCAATTATACCAGTCAACAGCCCTGCCTATACATCCTAACTGTAAATCAGTCTTTTAATATCTCACTCTTAATTATAAAAATAATTGCAAAAATAAGCCCAAATATAAAGAAAGTCTTTATCCTGAAGGAGGAAGAAAGCACAGGGCATAGGCACTCAGAGAAAACAAAACAAATAAAATACATACGGGAGACATTAAAAAAAGTTAGTGAATACAACCTATTAGTAATATGCGTAGAGAGTTTTAAAAAAGATAGTATATTCATAATTGAATACAGTCGTACTAATATTAAGATAATAAAATAACAAATGGAGATCAGGAAAACATAGTTTAAAATAAAAATTATGAATAGCAAATTTAAAGAAGAAATCATAGAGAAGTTGAAAGATAAAGATGAGAGAGTCTTTCTGAAAGTTCCTTCTCCATCCCAACCCCACCATTTAAAAAGGAAATACAAAAATTGAAGATATTGCTTTCTGGCCTTTTGGCTAAGATCAAGTGTAGTATCTGTTCTTATCAGTTTTATATATTATATGTCCTCTATCTGAGGATAATATATCAAATAAATTTTTTGAGCAGGGATTTGGAAGAGGAACGTGCTCTGTTCACTCTATGCATCAACCTGGTATTTCAGTACCTCCAGGAATGGTGCACCCCTTGGAGACATAAAAAAAGATAGGAAAATTGAGTGATTCATCATTTAACTAATAGAAGTTTCAGAAAGTTAGACAGAAGCCACACACCTATCATTAGTCCTTTAAGTGGATTTGTGAAAAAATGAGTGTTACCGCTATTGGGCATAGACACTACATATTATGTTGTTAAGATCTCCAACACCAGGTATGATTTGTTACAACTGCATCTCCTGCCACTGCTGTTGCCTCTGCTATGACTGAATTGAGTTACAAAATTAATTATCTTGCTTTATTAAATTAATTATCCAACTTGAAGCAAATGGCACATCAAACATTAGGGAGAGTCAGGACTAGAACTGAGCAGAGGGACATACAATGAAAGTCAGGCTCTGTTATTTGTGTCATCAGCTCCTGACTGAAAGTCTAAGGTAGATCTTATGCATGGATACAAAATCATGTGCTTGTTGTAAGGGAGGCTAGAACATTCTTTATTTAGTCATTGCAGTCTCTATAATTAGAGTCTATCCCATAAAGTACAGTATTTCACCCATAATACAAATGCCCACTACACAACATAACGAATATCAGAAAGCAGAGAAGAAAGTCCTAGGGTGAAGGAAAAACACACAAAAAAACCTCAGAAGAATCATTGTGTGGAGAAGTTACAGAGCATACAATTCATGTTGGAGTGAAAGGATAGAAAATTCTGAACCAACTCATTCTAGATAACAAAGAAGCAGACAAACAGAACCTAAGAAAACAGTTAAAAATTAACTGAAAGCATATATGAGAAATTCAGTCACTCAGATGATAAAATTAATAGATGCTTTAGAGTTCTTAGGGGCATTTCAGATAATAGGACAATGAGTTAGTAAGTGCAGAGTAAACAAAAGAAAATTACAAAATGGAATATTATTTGTTGAAGGAAAATGAGCAAAAAAAGTTCATCAGTATCTTTCAGACACAGAGTCATAAAAATGTGGTAACAATGTATTATATAATATATATAAGATAATGATATATAAAATAAAGTATATAAATAATGACAAATGTGTCAACAAGAAACTTTCAATATAATGTCAAAAATCAAAAGTAGATGAAAATGTTATTAACGGAATTTATAATGAAGCCAGTAACAAGAGGAAATAGTTGAAAGATATGAAACTCTTTAAGAAATAAAACTTCAAAGTAGAGATGGCAACTGATGTATTTTTCTAAAAGGAAAAATAGATTTTCGGGGGGATAAAAATCATTTTTAGTTTACAAAAGTAAAAGCTGCGGTTTGTATCACTTAATTTTCTTTTTTTAAAATTTATTTTAAAGATGTGGGGTACAATTCAGGATTAGGTATACAAATGGTCATCACAAAGGCAAAGTTTGGACCTCCCTTTGGTCTCCACTTTGCCTGGTTTGAAATCAATGTTATGTGCTCCCCCCACTCCACTAGCAGTTTCTGGCTACTGCTAATTCATTTCTTATAGTATTATGGTAAATGTTCAGCATCTGCTCATGAGTGAGAACACGTGGAACTCAGTTCTTTGTTTCTATAACAAATCATTAGGTATTAAGACTCTAAATTCATCCAAGTTGCTACAAAGTCCATAATTTTCTTCTTCTTTATGACTGAGTAATATTCCATAATGTATATGTACAACGTTTTTTTTAATCCAGTCTAGTTTCGATGGGCAGCATGTTTGGTTCCATGTTTTTGCTATTGTAAATAGTGCTGTAATAAATATGTGTGCACAAGTATCTTTTCTGTAGAGTGATTTAAGTTCCTCTGGGTATATTCCCAGAAGGGGGACTGCTGTGTTGTATGGAAGGTCAATCTCTAGTTCTTTTAGATATCACCATACTGTTTTCCATAGAGACTGAACTAGTTTGCATTGCCACCAGCAGCATAGAAGTCTTTCCTTTTCTCCGCATCCTCACCAGCATCTGTTGTTTTTTGTTTTGTTAATGATGGCCATTCTTACAGGAGTTAAGTGTGATTTGTATTTCTCTGATGATTAGTGTGGCTGAGAAATTTTTCATGTGTCTGTTGGTTGCTCTTATGTCTTCATTTGAGAAGTGTCTATTCATGTCTTTTGCCCACTTTTTTTTTTTTTATGAGTTGGAGTCTCACTCTGTTGCCCAGACTGCAGTGCAGTGGCCACTCCCAGCCACCACAGCCTCACCTGCTGGGATCCGGCGATCCTTCCATCTCAGCCTTCCGAGTAGCCGGAATTACAGGCATGTGCTACCACGCCCGGCTGATTTTTTGATTTATTGTAGAGATGAGGTCTTGCTGCCCAGGCAGGTCACGAACCCGCGGGCTCAGGCCATCCACTCACCTCAGCCTCCCAAAGGCGTGGGATTACAGGCTGAGCCACCAAACCCGGCTGCCCACTTTTTTTTAACTTATAAGTTTTTTTTTTATTTCAAAGATGTGGTGTACAATTCAGGGTTCGGTATACAAATGTTCATTATGCATGTACCCTTGTTGATGAGGTGTGTCCTCCACCGGCAGTTTCCCTCAATCCCATCACCCCTCCCCTGGCAGGTTCCCTTGTGAATCCCTTTCTTATAGTATTATGATAATCGTTCAAGGTTCGCTTATGATGAAAACACATGGTACTCTCTTCTTTGTTTCTGTGATAGATCACTGAGTGTGATGGACTCTAAAACCAGACAAGTTGCTGCAAAGTCCCTATGTTTGTCCTTCTTTATGGCTGCATAATACTCCATTGTGTATATGTACCATTTTTTTTATCCAGTCTAGTTTTGATGGGCAGCATATTTGGTTCCATGTTTTTGCTATAGTGAATAGTGCTTCAATAAACATGTGTGTGCAGGTATCTTTTTTGTAGAATGACTTGAATTCCTCCAGGTATATTCCCAGTAGAGGTATTGCTGGGTCATATGGAAGGTCAATTTATAGTTATTTCAGAAATCGTCACACTTTTTTCCAAAGAGGTTGTACTAGTTTGCATTCCCATCAACACTGTAGAAGCGTACCTTTTTCTCCACATTCTCACCAGAATCTGTTGTTGTTTGTTTTATTAATGATGGCCATTCTTATTGGGGTTAGGTGGTATCTCAATGTGGTTTTGATTTGCATTTCTCTGATGATGAGTGAGGCTGAGCACATTTTCATGTGTCTATTGGCTACCCGTATATCTTCTTTTGAGAAGTGCCTATTCATGTCTCAGATCTGGAAATGCCAATACAGGAATTCATATGGAACATAAACAAACATGAATAGCCAAAACAATCCTTAGCAAAAGAAGTAAAGCAAGAGGTATCACATTTCCATATTTCAAACTTTACTGTAAGTCTACAATAATCAAAACAGCCTAGTATTGGTAAAAGAACACGCATTTGGAACAATGGAACAGGATGAGATCTCAGAAGCAAAGCCTCAATTCCTCAACAAACTCATCACTGACAAAGTCTCCTACAACAACCACTGGGGAGAGGAGAACCTATTCAGTAAATGGTGCTGGGAAAACTGACTGATCACATGCAGAAGATTGAAGCAGGACCCCTACCTGTCACCATACATGAAAATTAACTCTAAATGGATCAAAGACCTAAACATAAAACCTCAAGCTATAAGAATCTTAGAAAATGCAGTAGATACCCTTATGGAAATTGGAAGTGGCAACCAGTTCCTAATCAAAACCCCAAGTGCCCATGCCGTAAGAGATAAGATAGATAAAGTGGAACATCATCAAACTGAAAATCTTTTGCATAGCAAAAGAAATCAAGAGAGTGGAGAGACAGCCCACATAATGGGAAAAAAATATTTGCCAACTATATATCTGACAAAAGCTTAACATCTAGGATCTAAGGAACTCAAATGTGCCAAAAGGCAAAAACAAACAAACAAACAAACAAAAAACCCAAACAGTCCCATTAAAAAGTGGGCAAAAGACATGAATAGATAATCCTAGCACAGAATATGGTGCTGATGCAGAATAATGCCAAATAATTTTTTCTTGAAGTGATCTATGCTCAACCCTCTCCACTCTATCTTCTTATTTCTCTTTAAATTGTTTTTCTTCCATTTTTCACATGCTTTATTTTAATAATTTTGCTTCCATTTAAAAAAATCATTTGTGTTCCTATGGAATGATAGCCACAAACTCTTAGAGCTAATTTGTAATATTGCCACTGAGATTGCAAAAATCTTCTCTTGGATCCTTCCTCATATATTAGTGTATCATAGCCTCAAACTATTTCACGAACTAAAACCTAGATGAGAAAGGTTTAATTCCAGCATTGATTAGTTAATCCATACTGGAGAAACAACAAATATTCCATGAACATTCTCAGTCACCCAGAAACAATGGATTATTGACAGTTTTGTTCTAAGAGCCTGATTATAATCACAGGACAACAGAGTCCCAACTACAAATCATCATTTATTTCCAGATTTGCAATTTTAAAATCACTTGATCTAGAAAACACAGAACTCTCTTGTGGTCCAATAATTTGCAGAATAAATCTCTCAAGTTAGATTTCTTGTTCTGTGTTAATACGTGCACATCTGTTAAATGCTAAACAAAAAAATTTAGTCAGTGAGTTTTAATTAATTTGGTCTTCAGCAAACTAATTGTCTATTGTTTTAGCTTTAGGCTCTTTCCTAGACAAAAAAAAATCAAATACTTATTTGGAAGAAATACTGCAAGTCATTTTCTCTGAGAACATGGAGTTTGGCTTGACAGGGGTTATTAAAAAGATTTAATGGCATTACCAAGACTTATTTGAAGCTTGCCGATGAACATTTTTATACTCAATCTGCACAGCAATATTAATTTTTTAACACAGATGGAGATTTTATTGGTATCTTAGGAAGGGGGGAGAGACTATAGGACTTTCCAGCATTAAGCTATGTGCACAGAAGGTGAAGATCTTACAAAGACACAATGAGAGATGTAATGAAGCACCTAGTCAAATTAAAATGAAAAACAAAAGCAAAACAAAAAACAATTGTGTAGTAAAGAGCCACAGGATGGCATTTGTGACTCATTTGCTTCCTACTGACGGAGAAATTAAATTCAGGGTGTACTCAGAAGACTGTCATGCAGGGGTGCTTAAAGGCTGTATGGCAGTTAAGAATACAGTGCTCATTATCTTTCATATGATTCATTTTTTGGATTTAAAATATTGCCATTAAAATCTGATTTTGGTTGAAATTGTCATCACTCAATCAACAATATTGATTTATTTGTGAGGATAAAAATATTCTATAAATAAGAATGCTGATATTCTAATCCCATCATGACCTTTGTTGATTTTTATCTAAGAAATTGACTTGTATAATTGAGAGTAGCAGTAGGATATTGTATATTTTCAGTACAGTGCAGGAGGCCTGGAGACCAGAGTTTGGGTTAAAGCTTTGCCATGTTGTGACTTTGGACAAATTCCTTTTAATGGTGTCTCAGTTGCTTTAGCTATATAATGAAAAGGAAAAGTTAAGGGTTCTTCTGGAATTTTGTTCAGTTTGAAAACCAGATGGATCACTGGGCACTGATCCTGTGGTGAGGAACTTTGAATATCTCCTATTTTCAAGCTTCTATATTACGTATTTCATTAACTATCAACAAGAATACTATACCAGTAATCAGAGTGCTTGGTTTCCTATTCCATTTTCACTACTTTATGAGAAATGACTTCAGGCACATTTCCTAACTTCTTAGTCTTTTGGTTTCTTCACCTATAAAATGAGGATAGTTACAATGCCTAATTAGTCTATAAAGTGTAGATAATTAGTACTCGCCTTATAATATCATTACAAAGATTAAATATGCTAATACATGTTAGGAACTTAGAAGGCACATTTTAAGGTACTTTGAATATTAAATATATTAATACATGTGAGGGACTTTTAGTTTGAGGCATATTCAATAAATATTAGCAATTATATATATACATATACATATATTCGTATATTTGTGTGTGTGCTTAAATTTTCATAGTGATTCAAACCCTTAGTATAAATGAAAAAAGCAATATTTTATAAACTACTTGGATATTTGATTTTTTAAAGAATAACAATTAAAATTTGACTATTTTTGTCAGTTGCTGTTTAACAAAAGTCCAGCTAAGTACCTGAAAAACAGTAGATTCAGGATAGAATGAATAAATGAATGATTACATAATATCAAAGACTGTGCAATACTGGAGCCCATTTAACTAAGAGTGACAGAAGTGAAAATGGATGCATTCTAAAGCAGAAAAAGTGTCTTTTATGTCTCTTTATCATCTTGAGATAACAACCTGGTCATAGAATTTTCAATTACCTTTGACCTTCATTGCCCTGATATTTACATTTACAGGAATTACCACTTGTCTCCCAAGGGGTGAAGTTTTATGTAATATAAAATATTCAGTTGTTGCTGGAAGGGAGCTTATGAGCACCTTAACTAGCAAAGTACTGTTGTGCAGCTATTACTAAAATAAAATTAGGGAAAATTGGGGTTATATTAAATGGAACAATTCTATATCATTATTGAAATATTACTGGATAAAATATCAACGTACCAGCATCCTGATGGTACAATAGGTATTCTCTCTTTTTCTTGTTGCTAAGTTATGGTTACTATAGCAATAAACTCTAATACTATCAACTTGATTTCCACTAATAACAAGTCATATTCCACATATGTGTGAACATCTTATCATTAAAATATTTACCCAGTTGCTACCACTTTTAAAAAATTGCTTTAATTGTTGAGTATCAAAAACTATATAATTAAATTTGATACTTATCTTATTAGTTGAGTGTATCTGTTCCAGACATTTTACATGTGCTTTATCATTAACTCCCTAATGACAATTCTAGACATTATATTTTATTACTCAGCCTTACAGATGAATAAACTAAGACACAGGGAGGTTACATTGTTCATGTTTATGCATTCAGCAAAAAAATAGAACTTTGATACAAACCCAGATATATTTGACTAAATCCATACCTTTCTGAAGTACAATGCTATTTGGAAAATTAAGAAAGAGCTAAGTAAGGTTAGAATCACACAATCCAGCTGAATTTACGAAGCTTGGCTGTGCAATACCTCTGATATATGCAGTCATGCTTCACTTAACGATACGGATATGTTCTGAAAAATGCATCATTAGGCAATTGTATTCTTGTGTGAACATCACAGAGTATACTTATACAAACCCAGATGGTATAGCCTACTAAATGTCAAGGCAATATGGTATAGCTTAATGCTTCTAGGATACAAAATTGTACAGCATGTTACTGTAATGAATGCTGTAGGCAACTATAGCACAATTTGTGTATATAAGCATATCTAAACATAGAAAGGTATAGTAAAAACACATATTATAATCTTACAGGACCACCATCATATACCTGTACTGTTGCTGACGATGATATTATTATATGGTACATGATTGTGTTTTAGTTTATTTTTATCAGCAGCACTTAGCGACCTGAGTGCACTCATATTTATAGTAATTTATTAATTGTTACTATGTGCCAAGCACTGATTTTAGCACTCATTGTTTATATGTTTACTTATTTTTTAAAACAATAGCTATCTCCCTCATTTTATGAATGAAGAAAGTGTGCCCCAGATATTTAAATCAATTTTACCAGCGTTGTGTAGCAAATCTGTGCTTGCATTGATAATATTTAAACCCAAGCATCTGACTTCAGAGCCTGTGGAGTTAATCTCTATACCACACTGATGACTCCACAACAAGAGCCAGGAATCAGGCTGGAACTATAGACTATAAAAGGAGTTTTGTCTCATGAGTATAATAAAAGGGAGTTGAGATTATTAGTGTCGGATTACCATTTCTACAGAATTACCTTCACCCAACATCTTTACCTAGAATAAATAAATGAATCCAACCAATGCATTACTGAGAAATAAGATATTTCACATATTAAGTACCTTATAATCACAGTATTACTTAACATTAACAAAAACCTTGGTGAAGCAGTGACAGACATTAAGAAAATATCCAGAGAGGTAGTGGTAGTGCCTTGGTCCTAGGCAATCTCATGGTTTTGTTTAGTTTTGTTTTGTTCTTTGAGTTGGAGTCTCACTCTGTCGCCCAGACTGGCGCAACCTGCTGGGCTCCGGCGATCCTTCTGCTTCAGCCTTCCGAGTAGCTGAAATTATAGGCATGCGCTACCATGCCCGGCTGATTTTTTTTTTTTAATTGTAGAGATGAGGTCTCACCAAGCTGCCCAGGTGGATCTCGAACCCTCAGACTCAGGCAGTCCACTCACCTCAGCCTCCCAAAGCGCCGGATTACAGGCTGAGCCACCGAGCCCTGCTTCATGTTTTTAACTACAATGTTATGCTGCCAAGGAGAAGCTGCAAGCTGAATTTTTTGGGAATGAAGATCTTAGATTGGATTTGAATATTAATACAAATTATAATAGCTAATCTCCTCTTATGTGACTGAGGAAAACATAAATAACTGCTTGACCTTATTTCAGAGTATGCAGTATATAGTTACACAAGTAAAAAACAGCTTAATAGTAACTTTCCTAAGCCATGACTTTCTGTTTGGGATACTCCTTAGTATCCATGTAAATAAGTAGATAATAGACTAAAAAACTAAAGTTTGAGACATTATCTTAAACAAACTCATATACATGGTCAAAATATGTTGATGTACTTCCACATGAACACACAAACAGATGAAAAGCAACTTGTTCATATAGCTGTATGAATATATATTATTTAGCCCTACTTTGAAGTCACAGATTTTAAGGTAACATAATAAGAAACACCATATTAACTGTAAAATAAACTAAGGGTACTATACCAACATTTAAATAAATGTAGAATATTTTAGGCTGCAGTAAAATTGAAAACAGACAAAGGTTAGAATCAATACAGTTATATACTATCTGAGAAATTCTAAGAGTTTGAAGGAGTAGACCAGCAGGCCCATTTAGTGTATACATTGAGCTTGAGAAAGCTTCAATATACAGCTGTTTTTTTTTTTAATTGTTTTGTTTTTTAATTTTTATTTTCAAGATGTGAGTGCAATTCAGGGTTAGGTATGCAAATAGTCATTATACAGGTAAAGTTTGGGCCTCACTCTGGTCCCCAGTTCACCTGGCTTGAGATCAGGTATCCTTATTGATGAAGTGTCCTCCCTCACCCTGGCGGCTAATTTTTTTTAAATAGCAAATGTTTCCTGGAATGACAGTAAAGATGTTTTGCGTTACATAATGTTTGATGTGTCAAAAATACACTGACATTTAGTGACTTAAAACAGCTCCCAATTACGCAACTCATGATTCTGTGAGACTTGTGGGCAGGTTTCATTTGGGATGGCTTGACAAATCTCTTCTGGATTTGCTCATTTATTTCAAATTAATGGGCAGTCAACAAGTGGCTAAACAATCTAGAATGACCTCATCCCAGTCTAACACTGAGATACTCCGCCAGGATGAAAGATCCTGGAACACATAATGTTTCATAGAACACATAATGTTTCATAGTTCTCTCCCCCGCCCCACGCATAGCTACAGGAGGTACAAATAGTGTGCTTACATGGTTGTAGTGTACAGTGGTGAAAAAGCCCAAGTTTTAAGTATACATCTCCACTTGTGCACATTGTACATGACAGGCAATTTTTTATTCCTATGCTCATTCAACTCACTCCCTTCTGAATCTCTCATGTCAATTGTATCATTCTTTATGCCCCTGGACCACATCATGTTTCATATTTCACTAGGTTAGCCAGTTTCTTTACATTGTGGCTGTGTCAGGGGTCCCATGAGTAGCAAGTCTTCAAATATAAGTACTTTTTAAGCCTTTGTTTCCTCTAGTCATTTACTAATGTCCCAACAGACAAATAAGTCACAAGGCCATTCTGAAGTTTTGGAGTATTAGTATGGGAAGATATTTCCAAGGCCATGGAGGAGAAAAAATAACTTGTGGTCATTTTTTGTAGTCTCATCATCACATCCTAATCACAAAATGTTGATCCTAATTGAAATGTATCAGCCACCAGTATTAGCTAAATTTAAGAGAGAAGAATAATTCCAAGAATTAAAGGATTCCACACTGAATATAGGCATGTTTTACGAAGTTATTAGAGAATCATAGTAGTGAATGAGTTAATTATTTTGATGGAAGCAAAATGTTTTAGCAGAAGAAACATGGATTAGAGTTAGTAAAAATCATGTAGATGTCTTAACCTCAATATTATTGAAGTAATAAGACTTCTTAAACTCTCTAAGCTTCCATTTCCAACTTTATTTTATTTATTTATTTATTTATTTATTTTGAGTTGGAGTCTCACTCTGTCGCCAAGACTGGAGTACAGTGGCATGCTCCCGGCCACCGCAGCCTCGACCTGCTGCTTCCGGTGATCCTCCCACCGCAGCCTTCCAAGTAGCTGGAACTATAGGCACGCACTACCACGCCCCGCCAATTTTTGTGATTTACTGTAGAGATGAGGGCTCACCAAGTTGCCCAGGCGTGTCTCGAACCCACGGGCTCAGGCAATTCACTCACCTCGGCCTCCCAAAGTGTGGGATTACAAGCTGAACCACCGAGGCTGGCTCATTTCCATTTTTAAAGGTGAGGGTTAGTATCTATATTTCAATGCCCTTTTCCTTTTTTTCATGCTTTAATTTCAGTCTTTAGAAAAAGAACTAAAAATATTTTTGGATAGCAATTTTTGTGAAGAAAATGAAATCGCGCCGGGCTCGGTGGCTCAGCCTGTAATCCCACTGAGGTGAGTGGATTGCCTGAGCCCGAGAGTTGGAGAGCCGACTGGGCGGCGAGACCTCATCTCTACAATAAATCAAAAAATCAGCCGGGCGTGGTAGCGCATACCTGTAATTCCGGCTACTCCGAAGGCTGAGGCAGAAGGATCGCCGGAGCACAGCAGGTCGAGGCTGCGGTGGCCGGGAGCGGCCACTGCACTCCAGTCTGGGCAACAGAGTGAGACTCCAACTCAAAAAAAAAGAAAAAGAAAAAAAGAAAGAAAATGAAATCACCTAGAAAAATAGGCTTGATAATCTACAAAGTACAACATAAATGTTGATTACTTCAATGAATAGGAATTTTCATTTACATCATGCATGGTAGTCCTCCTTGCTAGTCCCTGCATTCAACTTTATTTGATACAATTTTGATATTTTTTAAGTCATCAGAAATCTAAATTTGGGGAGAATGAAGGAAGATAAGAATACTTAAACAGAGAGGTGGTTGAATATTAAGTTGGTAAAACTTAGTCAAGTTTATATTGTGGTAAATAAATTATAATGATCATAATACAAAGACATGATTTAAATACAAGAGTAGTTTTATGCTAATGTTTGTCCTTCTCAGTATTTAACTATTTTTCCTAATATAACTTAATACCTATAAATTTGACTATGTATATGTCACTTATGAGATGTGTAGTCAATTAATTTAATTTTTAGTAGAACTGTGTCTCAGGCAGTTATAACAATTCCCTAAGTCTTGGTTTCCTCATCTATGAATCAGAAATAATGACATCCCTAAGGTCTGTCTGATGGTCAAAAGAGATTAAAATACTCAAGTTTTAAGATCAGTGTTAGTTCAGAGAAGACACTTTAATTTGGCTTTTTCTTCCATAGTTTCTCCCCTCACATTTTCCCAGCCAGACATTGACACTTCTTTTCATCTTTGCAGAACTTGAGATAGTGGTAATGAGACCTCCAGGAAGAACAAGTTTTAAGGGAAAGCTGATGTGCTTCTTTTGGGCTATGCAGAGTTATGGATGCCTGTATAACTCTAATTAGTGAAGGACCTCAATGGGCTATGCAGATCCCACCTCAAAGAGAAAGGAGACTAATGTTTGCCCCTTTACAGACCGCGCCTGGGTGCTTGTAGGAAGTAATTTTGTTGTTCTCCCCTGTGAATGCCCCAGCTGGTTTTATCAGATTGTGACATATTTCAACTCTATTCTGACAATTTATTCAGCCCAATTAAAGATTTGTTCAACTTCTGGTGAAATGATGTTTTTAAAAATGCAGAACTTGGCTGGGCTGCTTGGAGAGAATGGCTCTCAACTTGATTTCTATTGACAGGAGGCAGGTCGAGCAAAGGCATAAATAGCAAGTTATGGAGGAAAAACTTGGGTCTTCCAGTTGGACTTCATTACTCTGAGCAGTCAGACTGGAAGGAGCAGGAGGGAAGACAGATGTGGCTTCTCAGAGCAACCAACAGTAATGAATTGAGACTAGAATGAGTGATTACCAGCTTCCCTGAAGTATCGCATAGGACAGTTGTGCTGCCAAGGGTCAAAAGAAGTTTCTTCTCAATCTTGTACACTCATGACACAAAATACGGTGGGTTGAGACTCACACAAACTTCTAGACAGTCTTGAATTATACAATTTTCATTTTTGGACTTTTGGATCTCAGCATTCTCTGAATCATGGAAATAAAAACTTTCAAACTACATTATCTCTAAGGTGTCTTTCAACCCTAACATTATTAGAAGTATAATTCTATCTCCCGTACAAAGGAGAAATGGAAGGACCTTTTCTTAAGGAGGAATAGAAAAATTGCCATGTTTACTATTAAGGGCCAGAAATTTTAGCATGTGTTATCTAAATTTAATCTCTACATTATTTTTAAGATAACAGCTACAATTTTCCTTACATTTTCTAAAATTAGGAAACTGAGGCACAAAGAGATAGAGTCTTGCTTTGAATTATTTCTTATCTCAATTTAATTTGTGTATTATCTTTCAGCAAAGCTGTAACAATTATAGTTTTTCAGGTGAGAAAAATTAATGTTAAGAGAAAGTAAGTGACTTGCTTCTAATTATACAGGTACAAAGAGATAAAATAGGGAATTGAACCTATTGTTATTGAACCTTAAAGGCTGTGTTCATTATGTTTAGCCACACACTCTGAGTATTACTACCTGTAGTAACAACAGGCAGAAAGTCAAATGGAAACTTGACTTTTCTTCAACTTTTCAGAACTATTTTTTGGAATTAAGAAGAGAGGTTTCATGAAGGATGAAAAAAAATATGTGAATGATTGAAGGAAAGAAAAGAAGGAAGGATGCATCGAAGGAGAAGCAGGGAAAAAATAAAAATGCACAAATGTATTTAACACAGATATTAGCTTCCTATTTACATAGGAAGACATTTTAATTATTGACTTATAATTGATAAAAATAGACTTTGCATAATTAATGTGTACAATTTGATAAATCTGGCAACAAGAAGTCTTCATCAAAATCAATGTAATGAGCATACTACCATCGCCAAAAAATCCTTGAATATAAGTTCTTCATATAGGTAGGGATCTGACTCTGGACTCTCTATTTCCTCATAGGTCTGTCTCTTACATCAAATAATAGTGTCTTGACTACTGTAGCTTCAAAATTAGTATTAAAAATCTAATAATGTAAGTTGTTTCTTCAAAAGTCCTCTGACTTTTGCCAACTTGTATCACCACATGACATGAACTTTAGAATCAATTTGTACGTATCTAAATCAAAAATAAAATTACTAGATATATGATTCTGGTTTATAGAAGCTTTAGATCAATTTGGGTAGGACTGACATCTTAAAAATATTGAGTCTTTAAACCCATGGATATGATATGACTAGTTTTATATATTTCAATGTACAATTCTTTATCTTTTGTCAGATTTATTCATAAACATCTCATATTTGCTGCTGCAATTAAGAGTTTTTTTTAATGTTGACCTTGTATCCTGAAACCTTGATAAGCTCATTATTTAGATTTATTAGGTTACTCTAGATTATATTGGATTGTCTACATAACCATGTCATTTATGAATAAAAACAATTTAGATGTCTTTTTAAATTTCATTGTATACAGCATTATTCCCAATAGCAAAAACATTGGACAATCATGCTGCCCATCGAAAGTGGACTGGATAAATAAAATATGGCACATTTACACGATGGAATATTATGCAGCCATAAAGAAAAATACAATTATGTACTTCACAGCAACCTGGATGGAATTAGAGTCTATAATACTCAGTGATTTATCACAGAAGCAAAGCTCTGAGTACTATATGCACTCACTCATAAGTGAACACCGAACATTTATCATAATACTGTAAGAAAGGAATTGGCAGTAATGGGACAATGCCAGGTGGAGGCACATAACATCAATACAGATACCCACACTTTACCTGTACCATGACCATGTATGTACCTAACCCTGAAGTGTACTTCACATTTTTTTTCCAAACAGGATTTATTGAGAGGACAGACTAGCTTCCAGAGTGAGAGGGACCCGAAGGGGTTACCCTGTACCTCACATTTTTAAAATTTAAAAAAAAATTCATTGTAATGACTAGAATGTCTACTAAAGTGTTCAAAGGAAGTGGCGAGAGCATATATCTTAGTCTTTTTCCTGATCTTACAGAAAATAATTAAAAATTCTCCATTAAGCATGATGTCAGCCACTGGTTTTGGAAGTTTGCCTTTATCAGATTGTGGTATTACATTTTAATTTCTAGTTAAATAAGAGATGTAGCAGGAATGGATGTTGGAATCGCTTACTTATAAAATGCTGCACTTTTAAAAAATATTTACACTGGAGTAACAGAAAGAATACTGGTTTCTAAAGCCAAGTAATTCTAGATTTCACCCAGATTTTCTGTTGTATGTTTTTGAGGAAATTATTGTACTACTCAATTTGCTGAGTTTTCATTTCTAAAATGAGAAGAGTAATATAAACTTTGACAGGTTTCTGCAAGAAGAAAATATAGTTAAGTACGTGGCTATTTAGCACATTGTAAGTATTCAATGGAAGTTATTCTAAAATGCTATCACTACTTTATTAAAAAGGCTATATGGATACAATTTCATCCTAAAGAATTGTTGTTTCTCTAGGCAAAGCTCAGCACTGAGATATGAAACCCTAGTCACATTTGACTTCTTCCTATTCCTAATACTTTACATTTAATCTGTTCACCAAATTTTTCAATACCTCTTTTTGGCTGTCTGCTCCTACTGCAACTGCCTTTCTTTCATTTATATTGATAACTCAGTTTCTTCTCTCTTGAGTGTTACTGGAGTAGTATCCTAACTAATTTACATCCCTACGTTTTCTCTGTACCAAGCTATTTATTGCATTTGACCTTACATTCTGATACGTGTAACACTTTTTTTATTAATCAGTATTTTTTATTATGGTTTTGTGGGGTACAGTTAAGGGTTAGGTGTACAATTACGTTTCATTCAGGCACCCTGTTGATAAGAGGTGTTTTCTCATCCCCAGACAGATGTTTGCTACTGTTAATTGCATTCCCCTCCCCCCGGTATAACACTTTTTATGAAACAAAAATCCTAGGGAATATTTGATTGTTAACTTCTTTTTTTAAAAATCTCTGGATGGTGAGATTCTATGTAATTTTTTAAATATATATTTTTATTTTAAAATTGTGGGGTACAGTTAAGGGTAGCTATACAAATATGCATTGTGCAGGTACCCTTGTTGATGAGGTGTGCCCCCCTTTCCCCAGACAGATATTGACTACCATTAATCCCACCTCCTTTCCCCTCCCTGCCCCCCCCTATAGTTTCCCACTACTGTCAATTCTTTTCTTATAGTATTACGGTAATTGTTCAAGGTCCACTTATGAGTGAGAACATGTGATACTCAGATCTTTGTTTCTGTGAGAAATCACTCAGTATTATAAACTCTAATTCCATCCAGGTTGCTATGAAATCCATGATTTTGTTCTCTTTTTTTTTGGCTACTTAATATTCCATTGTGTATATGTACACATTTTGTTAATCCAGTTCTCTTTTGATGGACAGCATGGTTGCTTCCATGATCTTGCTATTGTGAACAAAGCTGTGATAAACATACGTGTGAAGGTATCTTTTTTATAGAGTGATTTGAGTTCTTCAGGTTATATTCCCAGTAGGGAGATTGTGGGGTCATATGGAAGGTTGATTGGAACTGGCATCCAATTCCTGAGCAAAACCCGATTGTTAACTTCTAAATATTGAATATAATCCAAGTTTTCCTGAATAACATACAGATTCCTTATAAAATAATCTCTGTCTTTCTTTTCATGTACCTCTTCCTATATACCCCAATGCACTCTAGGATCTATTAGGATTTATCTCTGGGCAACCCTCTTTAAATACACATGGCAGTCTATAACTTACTCATATTGCTCAAGCTTTATGAATATTGCCCAAATATAAATATTACCCAAATTTTCTTACTGCCATATCTATCAAATTTGTCTCATTCTGCGTTAGCCCACTCAAACAATAGCTACTATTTACACAACACTCATTATGTATCAGTCATTGTTCTAAGAATGTAATTGTGTCTGATCTACTCCTCACTACACGGTATATAAAACATAACATCATCTATGTACATTCAACAGACAATAAAATCAAGGCATATTTAAGTACCATTTCTAAAGTAATTAGTACATGTGTACCAAACAAAGTTGTAACTACAGCTTTGAATCCAAAGCACATACTATAAACACTATATACAATTGCCTCTGTTTAAGTCCTAGATTTCCCCATATTATTGGTTTTAACTGTTCCTTAGTTTTTGAACACCTTATCAATTTATAATTAGTTTTTCACTTTGTCATATTTGTCTACCATCTCCTTCAATGTAATTCTAAATTTTACAATGGAAAGAATTATGTCTCATTTGTGGTTGAATCAGATTTTGTCATCAAGCTGACATGGTTTCAATTCCAGTATTTTTATTTGAAAGTTGAACAAGTATTTAAAATAAATCAATTTTCTCATCTGCAAAATGGGATTACTATAATACTCAAATTATTAAGATACTGCAAAGATTAAAACGGATTGTACATATAAAGCACTAATCATATTGTCCGGTACATAGTAAAAGCCAATGCCTGTTAGTAGTTGTTATTATTGTTATCATTTATGACATCAATACCAGTTTATTTCTCTAGGGTTGGAATACTTTAATTCTCCATCTAACAAATATCTTCTTTATAGTTGTGTTGCATTAGAACAGAGTGATTGATCTAAATATTAGGGAGCTGAAATTAGCCCTGACATCATTGACCTTACCAATGTTCCTCCAGATGTTGGATTTCATTCCCATAAGTGGTGATTTATAACAAATGACACATTTATGAATAGCCCTCAAGAAAGAAATTTCTTCTGATGGGAGGCAAGTGACGTTCCTATTGAAATACAAAATGACTCTGCTAAGATTAATGCTGTTCCCAGAAATGCCAAAGTAATTAATAACAATTAGCATTTGAATATAAAATGATGCCAACTGCTTGAAAACAACAGATAAACGTGCATAGGTGTATGACTTACTGTCCTTTAGGAAGGTAACTCTATTAGGCTCCAAGTCTATTTATAAAAACATCTATATGTAAGGAAAGCAAATATGGCATCCAAAGGCCAGATAATATAAAATAGTTAAGAATAATTTTAGGAACAAATATATTACAGCTCAGAGGCTCAAATAACCATCCCCCTTTCCAGTTTTGTTCTCAGTGGTCCCTGTTAGAAGTGAGCACTAATAAATGACTACTAGGGAAGCTGGATACAGGGCCCTGGCTGAGGTCAAATGCTTACATGCTGAGTCATCACAGCCTAGTACTAGCAGTAGGAGAAAATCCAGGTATTTTTTTTTAGGTATGTTACTTATATAAAACCTATAGGAAGGTAAATGGCACATAGTAGGGATAATATTTTTAACTTTTGTCAGTAGCTTTGAAAATATGGTTTTCTGAGTAGAAGTATAATCTAGTAGATTGTTATAAATACACTTTATAGGGATCTAACTTCAAACCTACCGAATGAGAAACTCTGGGGAAGTGATTAAGCAATCTGCATTTTAACCAGACCATCAGATGATTTTGAGATTCTAAAAATAAATATCTTAAACAATATTATCAGGTGAAGAAAATCGTATCCCTGAAAGGTTTGGCTATTGCCTGAAACCACACAATGGTAAAAATGAGATTCAGTCTTTGGTCTGCCGGACTTCACAGTTCACAATATTTCCACTCTAGCAATCTGCTTTCAGAGGAAAGAGAGGCAAAGCCTAAAATTAAGACATTTGGCTCATGCCCAGTTCAGATAAGGGACTGAAGTACAGAGTAGATTTTGAACCACTGTTTTCTACAAATGGTTCTCAAGTGGTCATTAATGGTAACATATGCTAGGCTTTACTGTATATGGTATCCCACAGATGATGCTTAGGGTTAATGCACTAGGAAGTTGGTACTTGAAGCTCAGAGCCAAAAATGAGTAAATAAAACCCTGAGTGAGATGAGAGTTGAAGCCCTCTACCAGCACAGGACCTATTATAAAGATCTAGGCATTAATAAAATAAACAAAAAGAATTCTCCATGCCTAGAAGTCTTTTTGAAGTTCTAAATGAAAAACTACAAACTATAAGAATCTTAGAAATCACAGGAGGTACCCTTACGAAAATTAGAATAGGCAACCAATTCCTCAAAATTCTGATCAAAACCCCGAAAGGACATGCCATAAGAAATAATACAGACAAGTGGGACCTCATCAAACTGAAAAGTTTCTACAAAATAAAAGAAACCATCAAGAAAGTGGGGAGGCAGCCCACAGAATGGGAAAAAATATGTGCCTTCTGTATCTGACAGAGGTCTAAGTTCTAGTTTCTAAAAGGAACTCAAATGTGTTATAAAGAAAAAAAACTCTATTAAAAAATGGGCAAAAGATATGAATGGACACTTCTGAAAAGAAGGTATACAAGCAACCAACATGAAAAAAACAGATACATGAAAAAAATATTCAGTATCACTAATCGTCAAATAAATGCAAATCAAAACCACGTTAATATACCACCTAACTCCAGTCAGGATGGTAACCATAAATAGCTCAAAAAATAAGAGATTAATGATGGCCGTATATAATAATGGAATATTTGATAAAGTGGAAGGAAAAATAATATTTCCTGTGAAAACAGAAGAGGAGCAATTAAAGTAGCAATAGATTTAATTAGGAAAGCTTTTTCAAAGTGATGTGTCCTGAAATATTTTTGAATTAATATGGCCTATGCTAACATACCATACAGAAAACTACCTGACAAAATATGAGTCTTAGAGCTAATTTTATCCAGAGAGTCTCAGGCCTAGTAAGTAAGCTTTAGGAAGCCATATAAAAGCATTCTGAAGGTAGCTAGAGACAGCCTTAAAGTCTAAGTCTACTTCTTTCTCTTTGAGTTGCTCTAGGCGAAGCACATTCTATTTCTTGTTATTTTCTGTATGATGATGTTGCTATTACTAGCAGAGCTCCAACTTTTAAATGAGATACTATACTCCAATTGCAAATATGTAAAATCCTGCCAAGTTCTGAGACAGCAAATGTAAGCTCCCTTGCACATGGACTAAGACTTTTCCTACCTCAATGCCCCCACAAGAGGATGTCCTGATAATATCAAATGTCAATTTGAAATGAATCTGAATCTTTGTCGCTGTCATGACACCAAAAATCTTGCTGTTGACCTTAGTAAAAACACTGACAGTGTCACTTTTTTGAAAATGTGTAATAACAAGTTTCATTCTGATGATTCAGAACCTGTTATTTTTTTAAAAGTACAAACTTGCACTACAATATTAAATCGCCAATAATATTATTACTTTGAGATCATGATCTTAGTATTTTAAAAATATAATATCGCAGTATACTCCCTTTATTCAACTTAATGACATGCTAATGCGATATGAACATGTTTCTGTGTTGCTTTAAATTGTATTCTTTTTGTTCTATTTGAATTTGAGTATTTTTATGAACTTGTTAAACATTTGTAATTTTTTCCTTTATTTACTAACTTTTTACTGCCGTCTTCACATGTTTTTATTTGGGACATATTTTCGTGTGTTTTTGTGTTTGCTTGTTTTAATGGATATTGAATTTTGTATATATTTGTAAACATCTGTGTGTATGTTTAAATTGTTTTTCAACTTTAAGTTTTATTTGCAGACTTTTTTGGATAAGGTTTTTTGGAATTATTTTTTAGTTTTTGCATTTTTTTTTTTTCATTAAATGCTTAGAAAGTTTTCCCTTTGGATACATCAATATATTTTAACTTTTCTTCTTTAATTTTCTATTAAATTATTTAATGTTTAATTTTATTTGGAACTTATTATCTTATGGTTATGAGGTAGGGATCAAATGTTTCTCATTTGAACTACAGTTAACCAATTGTTATAGCACCATTTATTGAATACACCATAATTTATAGAGTTAATTCAAACTTTCTTTTATGCTTACAATTATTTAGTCATTTCCACAGGAATCAGGTAAGAGATGAATCAGTTAGAAAAATAGACCCATGTGTTATCTCACTCAAAGGATCTAGCTGAATTATTAAATTAATTTGTATACAATTATATTCTTATTACTTTTCAAAATATCTGCAGGCACAGCATGTTCATGAAATTTCTCAGTTGAACTAAGGCTTTAAAAAAGTTCTGTTGAGAAAGCTTAATGAAACATAAATTTTAGGTAATTTAAAATTGATTTTATGGGAGTCTTTTTTTCTTTTCGAATAAAAGATATACTTGAAAGGTTAAATGTTGCCCTTGATGCTCAAGTTGAACTGAATCTTCATTTGTATATCAGGTAGGAAAGCTGAAAGTATGTCACCTGTGTTTGCAGACAATAATATTTATGGAAATTTCGTTGGAAATCTACTCTGATGTATTACCATATCAAAAGATTTGGAGATGAGAAATTGCTTAGCTATTTAACTAGAAAACAAGAGTGCCAACTGCTAATTATTTGCAATTTTCTATATATGCTGAAGGTTGAGAAGTAATTGTGTGATTTGTAAGTCCTGTGAATGACTAAATCTGTAAGATGATTTTTTAAAATGAAATATTAAATATGTCTGCATGGAATTTCTGAATATTGTATGAGTTAGCAGGAGAAAATAGTGCTCAACTAATAGTCAGAAGACATGATATCTCATAAAGTCATTAACATTAATAACTGCAACCTCGAAAAAGTTGCTTAACTTTTTGTGTCTCAGTTTCCATATATAAAAAATGAAAAGCTTCATAGGTTGTTATAATTAAATAGGTGATAAACATTAACTTTGCCAAGAGAAGATTGTTCTCCAAAGGCAAGACAAACTACTTACCTATAGCAAGAATAATCATAATCACTTATTAGTGTCTACTACATGTCAGGTACTGTGCTAAGCAATTCACATAAAAGTACATGTGTGATATTACAGCAATCTCTCAAGTAGGTACTATCACTGCCTCCTTGTTTCATAAGAGAGGGGAAACAGACACAAAGAGTTTAAGTACCTTGACTAAGTCATATAACTAGTGAATGGCCACTTTATAGCACAGATCTTGAATTTAAATACCAAACTATACTGACCGGGACTAAGTAGACACTTAATAAAATGTAATTAATTGCAATTAACTATCTTATGCCAAGATTTGCACATAGCATTCCACTGAAAGCATGGCAACCATACTTAATAACATTAGCTATTTTAGTATTTAAGTGCCAGCCATAAGAACAACATTTGTTCAACCTTCAGTCTTAATTATCAACATTTTAGATCAAAGAAAATAAAGGGGATGGTCTAGAGGTTGTGGTCAAATCATTATCATGGCTGTGTTGAATACTTAAACATGGGTATAGATAAGAAAGAAATGTGATATCATAAATCCTGAATGGAGCTGTTTGCAAGAACTACTCTAACCCTGGTTGAGGCAAAGTCCTAAATAAGCTGTGCTTATTCCTCTTCCAATGATTGATCAAATGTAGGTATTGTCTAAGAATAAAGAAGAGTCTGGTAAGAAATACAATTTTGTGTTTAGATTAGACTTCAGGGGACCAATGAATCCAGCATTTACTAGATGTATAAACCCAGGCAAGTTATTTATCTTCTATGTCTCTTTGTATGTTAAATGGAGGTAACTGATTATTAGTCCATAGAATTTATGTATATGATAAGAAATACTGTATAAGAAATGTCCTTACCATATGTCATTTTACAATATAAATTTTAGAAAAGAAGAGCCCAGAATAGTTTTTAAAAATAGCCAGAGTAATTTCTCACCTTATTATTTTCTAATGTTACTGAACAGTATACTATTTGCAATAACATTTAAGATGTCTTAAGAGACACAAAAGACTGCTGAGTCATCAACTTTTTTCTACCTTTTGACCTACAGCAGGCAATTCATTTTAGTTTCTAAACATTTTGTGGTTAATTATTAGATTTAATTGCTTGAGTTTAAATTATTAGGCTGGGTTACTGAAGTGAAATCTGAAAAAGCAGTTCTGATGCATAAAGACTGTTTAAAAATTAAGTAAAATAAAACATGCAAAAGATTTAGCATGATGCTGTGCACAAAATAAATTCTCCATGAATATTAGCTGATGTCATTAGTATTATTACTATTCTATGCTTCCTCATCTTTCCTTCTGTAAGTCCTGATAAATCTAAATGCCTTTGATTACAATTAATTGGTATTATAATCATAGAATGAAAGATAATTAGAAATAGAAAAGATCTTTAAAATAATATTTTGATTTATAGATGAAAAACTGAGTTCCAGTGATGGATCATAATTTGTAATGCCACTCAGTTAGTCAGGAGCCACACTGGGATATTACCTAGAACTATTAAGACTCAGAAGTCTTTCAGCAATGCATTCATAGCATTGTTTAAATACTCACTCAAAGAAGTTTTGCTTTCTACTCCTACATTCTTACAATCTTAGACTTAGACTTAAGTTCTAGATCTCAAGGAAGAAATAAAAGTCAACGATAGAAGTATAAGCCTAAGACAATGCAGGTTACCCTCATAAGGCTAAATACCTCTGGCACCTAAATTCTGAAAAAAAGGTAGGAGAAAAAAAAAGTGGAATGAGAATCTATTATTATCAACCTAATTTTTGTGACCAACTTCAGAAACACATAATAGTGGTTTATTAGCTTAAATTATTGTCCCTACTTTCACCCCATTTTCATGTACAAACTTCTTTCCAGCTTTCTTATATGTAAAACACAGATGGTGGGTTTTACCAATGAGATTTCAATAATAGTATGAAAGAACTGATCATTGTACAATGATCCAGTAGCTGACAGACTCTGTTTCCCCTGTGTGGGGACGTGTGTGTGTGTGTGTGTGTGTGTGTGTGTGTGTGTGTGTGTTTCTTACCTAAAAGAAGGACATTAATAGTGGTAGGTGGCAAAATGAATCTGCTTCTCCAGATCTCTTCTTTGTAATTCTAAAAACTGTTTTTACATTTTTTTTCTGGCTCAGGAGAGGAAATAGCAGGTAAACATCAGAAGTTCAGAGGAGAGAGATGTTGGGCTATTTATTTCTCTCATTCTCTCCTGGCCTGGCCGTGAGAGAGTAGTGTATTTATGGGGACAGTGGCTATATTCCTCCACCTATGACCACAATTCCTATAAGATGATTATTCTCTCTTGACCACAATGTCCAGAATTTCTGCTCCCTTCCACTGTCATTTTGGTTACCCAATTGTCCTTAACTATTATGTTGATTTTTAAATCTTTCTGCATAACTTTGTAAATAGTAACTTATTTAAACCTGTTCAATTAACTTTTTCTGTGCCATCTATTTCTATCAAGAATCCTAACTGATTAAAAATGGGTCAATTTATAGACAAGTGCTAAAAATTGTCCTTCAGAATTAACAGCAAACATAGCATCGTAGGGAAAAAAAGAATCTGGATTAGAATTTTAGATCCTAATATATATCTCTTAACCATTTATACTACTTTCCAAGTGAAAAAAAAATTCTACATATACATCCTCTGACCTGATTGTCATAAATTAGTCACTTTACTCCACTGGCTGAAATCCAGGATATGCCCATATTTTTATTTCTTCCAGCCTATTGTTAAGCTTTTCTTCTGTGTGGAAGACTTCCAGTGATGCTGTGAGTATCCTGAGCACAGCCTGGTAAAGATTTTTAATGCTTAACAATGTAAGTGATTAAGTGAACAATGAGGTGGAGTAATGTTTTAGGTCAACTCAGAGGGCTCTTACCCAACATAGTTTTTCCCAAAGTATTCACTAATAAACCTATGTGACTGATTCTTGAATGTTCAAAAGTGATATTTAAAAACTTGTATTAATGACTTATCAACAAAGGTAATCTACAATTCAATTGCTCATAGAAATATCATTTCACATGAAAAATAAAGAACTTTTGAAATCAACCTTCCCCGGTTAGGTATCTTTCTTTCTCATGTTCTTGAAAATATGATTATTTTCAGACCTTTAATTAATTATCTTTACATAGGAATTAAATTAACACATTATGATTTTGACAAATATTTTGAAATATTGCAAGGTGAATCTTTATTATCTTTATGCCAAAAGCAACTAATAATAATTGTATTTTCCTCCATTATAAAATATGATTATATTATGGGAAAATATACGAGCAGTAAGATTAATCTTATTGTATCCTGTAAAATTTTATAAAGTTCATGCAGATATGTATTTAAATAACCATTTGAACACAATGTAGAATGTAAGAGCCTCCTTCCTCCCCCCCATACAAAAGATAAGAAGTGGACAGAATGACACACAAGAATAATGTTACTCTTCAAACCTTAGAACTGCAAAACTATCTCTTAATTTAATTTAATAATATCATTTATTACAGAATAAAGTGAGACATGGCTCTAAGAGATGGCCTGTAATTTATATCACAGCAGTCATTAGTATATTTTAACTTTACATGCATTCAGGGTATTCATGGCTGTTTGCTTCCCCCTTCAAAATGCTGGGGCTTTAAATTACTGCTCAAGAGCTAGAAAGCAAGATGGGGCTATTAGATTTAGCATCATATATTTTCCCAAGCGGTATACACAGCACTTTTTAAATATGTATGCAGCCCATTTTAGACTGTAATCTCTTTTCAGTTATTTATACCACTGACAGGCTTTAGATCCTTATTTCTGACACTATAATTTAATGCCATGACACAAGTCCCAGATTTACAGCTTCCACTGCTGGCCTGAGAGTTCCATTCCACTTCTCCCTGATACAGTGAATTCAGGGGAGTTGTAGAAGGAAATTTTATCAGAATGTTTGTTGTTTCTTCTTTTCTTTACATTTTTGCAGACTCAATATTGACCTCTTTTCCTTCAGAGAGGTGCTATGACCCCAGGTTTTGAAACACATTTTGTAGTTACTGATTTTCCAGAATTGATCTTACATGGGATTTATGTACTCAAGTTCACATATCATTTACTGAAGGTTCAATGTGACCATATACACATCATTTAACTCCTTTAAGCATTGATTTTCTCAGCTTTAAAATGGGCATAAAATACCTACTGCCTGGGGTTGTTGAAAATAAGTGAGTTCTTGCATGTGAAACACTTAGAAAAAAGTCTAGCACTTGAAGAAGCAATATAACATAGTGTTTGAGTTTTAAAGTTGGCAGTCCTACAATACACACCTTCAGGGACACAATTCACATATTATGACAAGAATGGTGCCACTGGAATCATTCAATGTGGCAGACTTGTCTTTGACCCATACTTTCTAAGACCTTATCCAAAAGAAAAAAGTGCAAAAAAAAAAAAAAAGATATATGTAGGAAATTGTGTGGTATAGTATCATTGGAGTAAATAAGCAGAAATAATTTAAACATTTACCAAAAGAAAGCTGCTTAAATAAATTATATTGCATGTAAGTAATAAAATATATGCTCTGCAACTGTTACAAAAAATGCAAAATGATCTCACTGGCATTCTATATATTCTATGTTAATTGAAAAAACAAATTGCAGAAGTTTAGAATTCATTTGATAAAGTATATGCACTTAAATTCAATTTTTCAATATATGTTAATTAATAGGGAAATATTGAATACTGATACTAAACTATTAACTAACAGTTATATCTAAAGAGTAGGATTACAGAAAATTTCCATTTGCTAAGTATGAGATTTCTGTAAATTTTTAAGTGGAAAAATTTATGTAGCAAAAATTTTAAGAAATATGTACAGTATTTGAAAATATAATATTTCTAACTAAAAACCTTTAATTGTACTCATTGCTTACAGGACAAAGGCCAGAATCTTCCTGAATTGTACCCTTTCCTGACTACCCAATATTTTCTCCCATTACTCACCTTACTACATATACCCAAATTATAGAGAATGATGATAGTTCCCAGTAATCATATTGCTGGATAATTTGAAGATTTTGTTTATTCTTGTTTTTTCTACCTATAATACATACCCCTGTGGCAAACTCTATTGCAAATGCCTATTTGCATGACCATCTCTCTTTATATATTTTGATCCACTTGATAAAAGACAACTAAAAGAGAAACTGACAAATAATATATCCTTAACATATAAAGTGAAGTATACTAATATTTTGGGAAGTTTGAAGGACAATGTGAGCTCACAAAAATTTTCTAAGCAATATTAATATATAAGCTGAATCTTGACTAGCACTGTAGCAGATCAAGAGAATATTAGTTGCAATTCATGTTCAAACAGGCAATGCATGATTGCTGTTAAATTTGTGCCATCATGATGGTTCATCACTTTTGTGCATATGTTAGATATGCAGGAATTTAAAGAAAGTGTATGACTTGTCACATTAATAAAGAAGTGAGTAGATAAGGTTCTTGAATAGAGTTATAGACTTACAGAGAAGCCAGGGTATCAGGGAAGCACCAAGAAATAAAAGATTGAACAAAAATAATGCACAGAAATAATTGGCCAGAAATAATGTAGCTTTAAAAGAGGATATGTAAGATAAAAGATTGAGTCTGAGATTGCTGAGTGAGACAATACTAAAGAGTCTAATAGGCTGTTCTTGAGGGTCTTTAATTAAAGTATCTGCAGATGCTTTTTATGGTACTGCTTCATCTCTTTAAATGGATCTATTTGAATGGATGGTATATTATTTGGGAGTATTTTAATTACTTGTGACAGAAGCCAATTCTTGCTTCATTTGATAATGTATCTATGTTCTCTTTTTAAAAGAACAGCCAAACCAAAGATGGGATTTCTTAATTTCAGAACCACGTTTATAGCAAATGAGCCAATTTGATCAGCATAGATTAGATGTCTAGTTACTATGTATTCAGCAGGACCAGAGAGGTTTAAAACATTTTTAGATAATTCTTTCCTGAAACTTGTGCTGTAATCATGAAGTTTGAGGTAGGTGCTATTCCCCAACAAATGTGAGAAGAAATTCCTATTGATGCTCACTGTTAATTGGTGTTCATTGAGGCAAGAAACATGCAAGATTATTTTCCTTGGGTACTGGTTTATATTTATGGATTCACTCATCCATCTATCCATTCATTCATTCAGTTATTCATTCAACCATTCAACTCTCTACTCATTCATTCGTCTTCAGACTAAGTTTTAGGGCTGGCACTGCCATAACTGCAATCTGAAGTCATTGAGACATAGTCCAAGTTATCATTTAGAAGCTTATAAACTGATGTAGAATACATTTTGATACATGTTAAAAAGTGTTATAACTGTTTCTTGGTGTATGTGCTAGAGCTGTGAAAGCACAAAAGACATTTTATTAACTTTTCCTGATAAAATTCATACAGGTGTAATATTTGAGGAGATCCTTAAAGAATACGTAGGCATTATTTAAAAGAAAAAGGAGGAAAAATAGCATATACAAAGCCTTAAAAGGAAGGAGGAACTCAGTAAGTTTAAGAAATGGGAAACAACTAAGGATGATGAGTTTGCAGGTATGGCAGGAAACAAGTGTAGGGAGGAAGATCAATTTCAGATTATGCAGTCTTAGTATAGCATGCTAAGGAGTTAGAATTTATTTTTTAAAATTCCTTTCTAAGAAAAGTAAGGACTTGATTATATCTGTTTTAGAATGATAGATCTGCTAGTAGTGTTGGGGATGAGCTATAGTGGGATAGAATGAAAGCAGGGAGAACAAAAACAGGTGACTTTTACAAAAGCTTAGGGATTAGATAAGCCTAGACTAAGGAAAATGCAATACTATAACTTATTTTAGTTACTAGATTTTTCAATGTAAAACAAAATAATGGAAAGGAACAGAGCTCTCTACTTGTGAGGTGTCTTCCTTTAGTTGTGGCCTAATTAATTAATTGTTCTCTGAAATTTAATCAAATAACTGTGTGTGTTTTTGTAAAGGATGTGGAACAACCAATTAAAATTTTCAATGTGACCTTTCAAAATTAATTATCCCTTAAATACCACAGACAAACCTATATCACAGATACTTAGATATAATTACAAAAATGTTTGGTTGTTGGTTAATTGCAGTATCTAGTCCATATTAATATTTCACAGAAAAAATAGAGAGTAAATTAAGGTATGGTACAGACCAATGCTAAATATTTCAGTGATGATGATGTTATATATAGTTGCTGTTCAATATTGTTGCTTCTAGCCATTTGTGGCTATTGAGCACTTGAAATGTATCTAGTACAACTGAGGAACTGAATTCTTAATATTTCAAAATTGCATTTAATGTAAAATCATTTAAATTCAAATTTAAATATCTTCATGCTGCTAGTGGTTACCATTTTAGGCAGCACAATAGACCATGAGGAATATACAGATTCAGTTGGATAGTACTGCAAAGTGTAGCTATGAAAAAGGCATTGCAGGGGAGAAGAGACAGAGCAGGGCAGAAGTAAGGATGGAAGTTTGTTCTTAATACAGCTAATTAATGAGCTATGACAATTCAGATAAGGCAGTTGACACATAAACTTTGGTTTCCTCACTTGTACTATGAAGTGATTAGCTTAATAATCACAACGATCCATTTAAGCTTCATGTTTCTACAGAAATAAAAGTGATTTCTCACTGTTCAACTCAATAAGATATTGTTGAATAAAATCATTTTTTTCACATAGTTTTCTAAATTCTTATTATAAAATTGCCCCATTCTTATGATAAAATTGTTCTGGATGTGAATTTTAGATATAAAAGTCAAAGGAGTATATATTGGATAAGCAGAAAATGCAGGAGTAAATGTGTACATTTGGTAAAAATGGTTTATTTTCAATTTAGATAGTTATATACAACTTACTTTGAAATTTTAATTTACTGTCTTTCTTTTAGTGCTTGTTACCTTCTATGGTGCATAGTCTCAGGATGACTTCTGATAATCCTTACTTTCTGCAATTAATATTTTTGTTTTGTCTTCTTCCACATAGGATTAATTTGTATAAATATGGCAGAAGTGATATGAAGTCAATTATGAGACTAGGATATAAAAGGCTGAGGCTTCCATGCTTCACTTTTGACCCTCTCTCTTACTATTGTTACTTTGGAAGGACCATGTGATAAGGAGCTGAGACCCCCCTAACCAACAGCTAGGGAGGAATTGAGGACTTCAGATAAGAACCATGAGAATAATTTTTCTGGAAGTGAATCCTCCAGTCCCATCCCAGGAACCAAATAGTCCAATGTCCTTTCAACTTTATAAGAGACACTGAGCCACCTAGCTAAGTTGATCCAGATTCCTGACCCTGAAAACCCACTAGATGATAAATGTCTCTTGTTTTAAAACATTAAATAATTTGTTACACAGTAATAAATATGTAATGCATTTCCCTTTTTGTCTTCATTCACTTCTGATCTTTCATAGGCACTCATCATAATACTAAACTTTCTGTAGTCCTCAAAATATTTATCAATAATTTAAGCCTTGATAAGTTCTCAATTTTTTCATGTGGACTACCCTTTCAGTATCAAATATCTAACATATGTCTTCTTTTCCAAATTCAGCTGGTGTTCTTTTCCATGGCCTCATCAATCTAAATTAAACATCATTCTCATTTTTGTTTTCATAGAACCAGATGCTAGTATCTAACTTAGCACTAATCACATTGAAGTGTTCACTAGATTGTGAGTTATTAAGGTTGGGAACTTAGTCTTATTGATTTGATATACTCAATTGCAAGTATATTATCTATCTTGAACTTAATAATTATTTTTAAAAGTAAATATTAACAAAATGAATGTTAAAATTTTATTAAAAATATTATTCCAGATTATACATTTATGATATTTGGTGATTGATAACCTGTAAAATAGAAATTTTATATTCTTCAGTCTAAATATATAATTCTCCCTCTAAACCTTTGGACATGTTATCCTAAGAAAACTTTAACAAAGACATTTTGCTGTGACTATCCTCAACTACAGAATTGAAGAAACTCAAGATGTTTCCATAAGCAGTTCAGAAAATTCTTAGGGCATCTCATTTTCTATGGCCAAAGATGTATCTGGCTATTGTTGACATCTGATATTCTTTTAGCAAGTATTGGTGAACTACTTATTTTATTGCCAGTGCCTGTGGTAGTATCATTTTAATTGCTCAAAACCAAAGGTTTTCAAACCCATTTTCACTTTAACAAAATAGCATTTCCTGGTGTCCCTGTTCTCTTAGAGTTTTAATAAATAAAGATCTGTCTACATACAATTTAAAATTATGGCAAATATGGGTTGGAGAAAAAAAGACCAAATATTACATTTTACTCCAGTGCTTTTAAAAGTACACTGGCTGGGGGGAGGGGGAGAAATAAAAATAATATTTAAAAAAGTTCACTAGTCAGGTAACATAGCAGAGAACTGTGAAGGCATATCCTGATATACTATATTAAATGCTCTTCAGTATATTCATATTGTTTTATTATAAATATTTTTTAAAATTGTCTACTATTTAATGAAATTTGGCCTTCAAGAGAACAAGTATTTTTATCATATAATTTTGAAGCTTTGCACACTCACCAAGAAAACTCCTTCTCAAAAACAAAGCAAAACAAGCAAAACACTTCCTTTTGAATAACAATATATGCTTTTATATGAAGCCTATCTTCTTTATTCTCTATTTTGCTAGAATCAATTCCTTTTGATGAAACTTCTTGGATTATTTTGCAAGTTTATGTATTATGTACTTCAACTTGGGTCTTAATATATCAAAACCTGCATTGTGTATAGGCTATAAAGCTTCTATCTTAAAACCAGAAATACTCTGATCAAGTGTTTTGGATAAGTTCTTGGTGAAGTATTTAATCACTGACATTCTTAATAAAGGAAATAAGTTGGTGACCTATATTAGAAAAAGAAGGGATGGGGATAACAAACAAAGTTCTATGCAATAAAAATAAGCCCATCCTTGACAGAGCCCTCACTTAGTTATCAGCATCGACCATAATCAATGAGGATGTTTGTGAATGTTCAAATAACACATAATGGGATGACAAATTTTAGACTTAAATATTCCCCACCAATAATAAAAATAATAAAATAAAAATGTCTACAGAGCATCCTCTAAATAACATCTCAAGGCCATCAGCTTTTAGTGAGAGTTGGTACCCTGCCAGTTATTTGAAAGATCTCTGCTTGACTGACTTCTTCCACAGAACATAGTCTATATTTCTTGTTTGTAAAAGCTGGTTGGCATTCCATCATTTGCTGGAATATCTTATTGTTTCTATAATAATGTGATAATAATTTAACAGTACAGTGTATTATAGAGATATAGTAGCTGCTATCTGCTGAAAATTTTACAAGGGCTACTTTTCTTCTGCTCTGAAGAAGGTTTATAGCAGTATTAAGAAAAATTACCAAGCTCCAGTAGAAAAATGATGATTTTTAAAACAAGGTTTCAAGAACTTATGTCATTTTCTTCTTAATATTGTTTAGAGGCACCCAGAATATGGAGAAAGAGGCACCAGTTTTAGTGTTAGAAGATGTGGAATTCAAAGAGGGTTCTTTGTACAATCTGGGTGACCTGGGGCATAATTATTGACTAATTACAGCTTTTTTCCAACCTGAATTTCCTATAGGTAAGAGGAAATATACATTGGTAAACAAGAAAGATGTGGCTTCTCTCAAAATGAAGATTATATTCTGGTAAGTAATATAAAAAGAGAACTTGTAATCTGCAATATGATATGAAATATAAAGGATATGGTGAAATAGAAATAGAAAGTATATGATGGAATGGGGGAAGTTTAGCAGGGGGACTTAATTATTCTGTCAGGAGAGCCATTGTCCTGTGTTAAGGAAGCTGAATTCTAAATGATAAACAGATACTAAACAAATAAGAATACATACAGGGCAGGTGAAAATAAAATAAGTCCCAATACTCCCAGAAAAAAAAATACAAAAAACTAATTTTTCCATAGCCATGATAACAAGTAGTCATCAGAAATATGTTGTAAACTCTTCCAGTCAATCAATGAGGGAAACTTAGCTTAGTGAACATGTTCTCACAGCTAAGGAATCAGTGTTAGCTACTCACATTTAAAAGTCCGTCAATGAGGAATGAGGAATGAATATATTTCAATAAGAACGCTTTTAAATGTGAATCAATCAAAATTAGTTCCACCCAACTATTTAAATATTTATAGATAATAGCAACCAATATAGATCCCTGAAAATCCACCAATGCTTGCACTCTTACACGTTTCTACAACTCTATATATCATCATTCTGCTCTGCTCAGAAAAACTGTGCCTTAGCAGCATACCTCTCTCTTACTTGGGTCTTAATATATATATAAATGTTCAGATTTTTTTTCCCAGATACTGAATATTAGTCTCATGAGCCTTTGTCAGGAGCAAATATGATATATTTGAGGAACTGAATAAAGTCCAGCAGAGCTAGATGACACTACGTATAGAAAAAATTGGTTGAAGGTCTAGAAAGCACCAAGTCTTGTGGAAGGAGTTTTAAGCCATGCAAAATATTTTGGACTTTATCTTAGAGCACTGGGAAGTCACTGAAAAATTTCAAACTGTAGATGTTGTGTTTCTTTCTTATAATTCTAATTGTATTATGGAAAATTGTATAAAGAGAGTAGATACAGAAAGACCAGATAAGAAGATATGGTAGTAGTTGGAATGAAAATCAATTATAGCTTGTACTAATACCTGAAAAAGGAATAGAAAGAAGGGTTTAAGGAAACACACAGAAGAACAGAGCAAGTGTAACACTTACTGGATGTTTTAGAGTGATGAGGGAGAGAGAGCAGTCCAGATTCCTGATCTCTGCTTTTGGATGATGGATGTCACCATTTTCTAAGATCAGAAAAACTTATAGTAAAAGTACTTTTGGAGGAAGGTGATACTATAAGTTTAGTGCAGATTAAGTTTGAACAATAGGAGAAAAAACTAAGTGGAGTTATTTGATAAAAAGTTGGAGTTCAAAAGAGAAGATTGGATTGGAGATGCAAATTTTGGAGTAATCAGAATATATGTTCTTTAAGTTCCCAAATTCTATAATTTCTTTTCTGAATATTAGTATCAGGTGATATGCCCTAATAATTTAATTTCTAGCATGTTCTTCCAGCAAGTAAATAGCCAGTCTCTCTCCCCTCCCCCCACCCCTCCGTCTCTCCTCGCTTGCTCGCTCCCTGTCTTTCTAAATGGGAAAATTCGAGTGGGAAAACATGCCTGACTAAGCCCACTGCTAAGCCTCAAAAGATTGGCAGAAGTGCTGGAGTGCTGATCCTCTAAGTATCCAGTGGTTGAAGACTTCAAGTCCTTCAGTGAAGCTCTTGTTGCCTTGTTGGTTGATCTTAACAGTCCTGAATAAATGTTATAATTTTCTATGCACTCCAGGATGGGCAGTAATTCTGGAAGCACTGGCAAATCCTATCTAGATGAAAGTTATCCATTCTTTGATCCACATATCTTGTCTGGGTTTTAAGCTGGCATGGATCTAAATTTCTAGATTAACTAGAAAAGGAAAACATTTTGCTTAGTGAATAAAAACCAAAGAACGGGAAAAGCACTTTGATAAGAGACAGAAAGCCAGTGAGATCACAGAAACTGTACAATCTTGATTTGGTGATTCTCAATTATCCTTTCAAACTTGTGTAAACTGTAAGAAAGCTTTGATATTCATGGTATGAAAAAAGCTTAAGAATTTATTGTACATATTGGAGAATAGATCAGTGTGCAAAACTGTTGTGAAGGAACATGACCAACACTTGGCAAAGACAAAACTCTGATCAAGAGCCATGGGGAAAGTAAATATCAAAAATTTGCTTCATTTTATTTTATTTTAAAGATGTGGGGTACAATTCAGGATTAGGTAGTTAGGTGGACATCAAATAGGTAAAGTTTGGGCCTCCCTTTTGTTCCCACTTCTCCTGGTTTGAGATCACGTACCCTTATTGATGTTATGTGCCCCCCATAACTCCCCCGGAAGTCTCCCACTACTGCCAATTCCTGTCTTATAATATCATGATAAATGTTAAGGATTCACTTATGAATGAAAACATGTAGTACTCAGTTCTTTGTTTCTGTGATATATAGATTCTAAATCCATCCAAGTTGCTGTGAAGTTCATATTTTTGTCCTTCTTTATGACTGTGTAATATTCCATTGTGTATATGTACCATATTATTTTTATGTGATGTAATTTCGATGGGTAGCACAGTTGGTTCCAAGTTTTTGCTACTGTGAATAAAGCTGCAATAAACATGCCTTTGCAGGAATCTTTGTCTTAGAATGATTTGAGTTCCTCTGAGTATATTCCCTGAAGGGTGATTGCTGGGTTGTATGGAGGGTCGATTTTTAGATGTTTTAGGAATCACCACACTATTTTCCATAAATGTTGTACTAATCAATGTTTCCACCAACAGTGTAGAAGTGTTCTCTTTTTTCCACATCTTGCCAGTATCTGTTGTTTTTTGAGTTATTGATGATGGTCATTCTGACTGGAGTTAGGTGGTATCTCAGTATGATTTTGAAGAGCTTTGAATTTTCACAGATTGTGGAATCAGAGCTTCAGTATTAGTTAACCTAGACCTTGATTGCACTTCTTTTCCTGTTTTTGTTTGTTTTTGCTGGCTTGACTAGTTTTGCTCAGTTTTTAGTGTTGAGCCATGGAAAAAACTGGTCTTTATCAAACAGTTGATTTATACCCAAATTATTTTGTCTTTTTTGTAGTAAGATCTTGATATCAACATTGTTTCCAGTCACAGCAATCTCTTTACATGTAAAATGCTTCTCTTTTTGAATTACAAGATTTTATTATGAAAGCAAAGCCTTTGGGAGGGATTTAGAAGTCCCTCTGTCCAGCTGATCTCAAGCTTATTTGATATAATAGCTCAAAATTCTCTCCAGAGCGTTTGTCTGGGATATTTTTTCTTTTGGGTGTGAAGCAGAAGAATGTGAAAAGTATGAAGTTTTATTATCTGCTCAATAAAAGCCCCAGAATAGAAACCTCAAACAACTTTCCAAGTGGAATTAAAGTCTTTCCTCTGATCTGTAAAACCAAGGAAGCAGATAAACCGAATTTATTTTCTAAAACACACAAATGAAGTAAAAAAGTTTTTCCCTATTGAAACTCGAAGGCTTCTGCACTCCAAGAGGAGAATTACAGAACAAAAATTTATTAAATAATAACTTTTTAAAAACTAGCATAATGTATATTTAATGTTAAGCACTACTTCTAGTAAAATATTTTTCCATGACTATTTGAAGGGTTTAGTAATAGAGTAAAATTTTAATATAAAATCAATATGTTGATGTATAAATTCTTCTTTTTACATGTGCTCTTTTAAGTGAGATTTCTTCTTTCTAAAAAGAAACAAAAATAGCATAAATTATTTCATTAATATGGCCTAAGAAATTGTTTTTTCTTTCTTTTTTTTTTCCTATAAATTATAACCTTTTTAAATATGGCATTCTAAGACCTTGAAGCAGCTATCAATTCCTTTATTGAAACTTTTTACTATGAAATCATTTCTGAAGTGCTCCCTAATTTTCCTTTATTGACTTTTTAAAAAAAATCCAATGCTGTCCCCAGTTGCCTAACATTTGATCGACAGTATCTTGTGGCACCTAAGTCACAGTGCTGGTTTTTCTCAACTCAGACTGTCTGGAGCCTTGTTCCATCAAGCAGAAACTTTGCACTTAACACCTTAATGTTCTTGGAGGAAGACGAGGGGACTGGAGATCGTTTGAGTGAGAATAATTAAAGGCAGACACACAAATGCATTTGGTGCCAGATTTGATTACCTCAAACAAGTAAAATTAAAGCAAACATTTTATCATCTCCAATTACATAGTTACTCTCTTGGGGATGATTAAAACAAATGGGTAAAAGGCACCAATGGCAAACTTTACTCAGATCTAGACACCAATGACAATGCACAACCCAAATAACATTAAATCAGATGTAGTCACAGTTCACTTATTATAACTAGTTATTAGATAAACTGGAACAATTATCTGTTCTCTTCCCTCTCCTTGCCAAACAAAAGATGATGCTTACATTCCATTTGCTGTGTGAGCCATTCTTTGGGTATTACATAGTTTATATAATGACAGCCTGGGTTAGCAAGAAGCAATTTTATTTGAGATTCAGGCAATGTCAAAAACACCTAGTTACTCTCTCTGAGCTTATATCTTTCTTTAAATTATAGAAAATATAATAATATCCAATTACTAACCTACAAGATGACTGTGAGGACCAAATGCAATAATGTAAGTGATAATACTCAATGAATGGTAAAGCAGCATATAGAATTTACTCATCGCAGTTATTGATCTTTCACTTTACTGAATGCCAATATTTTATTATATAAGAATCATATAAGGATGTAGAACCATTGTGGCAATAATGATCATTTGTAAGTTCCTAATTCAACTGAAAAACGTTTACCTAGAAACGACTATTTAAACCAAATAGTTAGAATCTTTTGGGTGTTCAACAGGTGCTTTGCACAGTGCTAAGGTCATTTATTTCAGTAAGGGCATATTTAAGTTCTAAATGTTGATTTCAGTATGTGTTATTTATTTAGCCATTCAATAAATAGGAAATAAAAATATTAAATAATAAAATTTTGTTCTGCTGATTGATTTCAGTGATAATACTAAGAAAATGCAATATCTCTAAGTTACTAAGAGAAAAAAAGAAATTCTGAGAGGTTAAACAATGTACTCAAGGTTACAGAGATAGCTGTCAGTAAGAAAGTGTTTATTATATTAAATCAATCTAATAAATTGTTTGCTAATATATTATTTACATTCTCTTTATTTGGTATACTTTTCCACTTAGAGTAAGATTCTCCTAATCAATGCATAACTCAATTAGTGAATAAAATAAAAAGTATATGGAAATATTTTAGCCCACAGCTTTGCATCCAAAATGCATGTCTTGAGTTTACATAAAATGCCACACATTATCTATAAAGAACTACAGATAGCTCTACATTTGGAGCTAGGGACCTTTTCACAATAACAAAATCCATGAAATATGTCAGTAAGTGGCAAAGTTATTCATGCATGTGTTTAATATATGGATACTTCACAGTCATTTTTAATAGAGAGCTGTATAGAACGTAAATTAAGGCATCACTTTGTTCTCTGCTGCAAAGGCGTACTCAAACATGACTTGGTCAGGATGGGTTAACTATATTTTAAAGATGATAGAAGTAGTATCCCTTTTGATCTTCCTTTTCTTCTTTTTGAAAATTAATTCTCAGGTACCAAGTGCCTTATCACTAAACCAAAACCTCCTATCTCTCCAGAACCCCTCACTGTTACTGTGACACTCATGCCCCAGGCCTTTCTACACCAAATATTCCTTGCTACAATCCTTGGGATAGTGCTAATAGAGTTGCTCACTGGCACATCTTTTAGCTTATTTGTTTTTTGCTCCTTCATGTGTACAGTGAAAGATGGAGTTGAGCTTGGTGGTTTTTAAGCTTTCTTTTACTTATATGTTGCTTTGCTTCTATAACACCACTTTGTACCTATTCATCTTACTGATTAACAGTAAAATAGGGAATTTAGGCTATTTGCATCATTGACTCACCAATCATCATATCTCCATTCTTAAATATTTAGTGACAGAAAGACATTCCCTCATAAGGAAGATGTTTCAGTTTTCTGGTAGTTCTAATTACCAGAAAGCATTTTTTTTATAGAGAATTAGCATGACTTCAACTATTTTTTTTTTTTTTTTTGAGTTGGAGTCTCACTCGGTCGCCCAGACTGGAGTGCAGTGGCCGCTCCAGGCCACCGCAGCCTCGCCTGCTGGGCTCCAGCGATCCTTCCGCCTCAGCCTTCCGAGTAGCCGGAATTACAGGCGCGCACTACCACGCCAGGCTGATTTTTTGATTTATTGTAGAGATGAGGTCTCGTTGTCCAGGCGGGTCTCGAACCTGCGGGCTCAGGCAATCCACTCACCTCAGCCTCCCAAAGGCGCGGGATTACAGGCTGAGCCACCGAACCCGGCTGACTTCAACTATTACTCCTATACCTCCAACACCTGCAGGAAGTCCCTTAAGAGACTAGGAGAACATGAAAGTCAGTTTTTCTGGATTTCTCTTATCCAAGGCTCACCATTTTTCACGTGGAATAATATAGCTCTACACACAATAGTGCTTGGAAGCAGTGTGGTATAATAATACAGCACAGGGTTAGAATTAGCGTTTAAAATCCTACTTCAGATAATTGCTGTTTCACAGGGAGCTTGCATATGCAAATAGCCTACTTTAAGATCTAGAACATAGTCATAGGTTTAGGTCTAGGGTTAGGTTTATTTTTGTCCAAAGCACAACCAATCATTTTCTTTACCAAATTCATAAGATTTTCTGCTTCTATCTCTATTAGAGACTATTACACTATATTGTAATGATTATATTTTGCGTAGATTCTTACAGTATATCCTTTGTTAAGAGTTTTGAGTGCAGGAGTTCTTCACTATTCATCTCCACAATGTATTATCCACAGTATGTTCTTAATATATATTGAATAAAAGAATGTGATTAAAGATGACACTTCTGGTACTAGATGTCACAGAGCCACCTGTGAGAAGCATGAGAAGATATTTTCCATTCTCCTGGATTTTTTATCCCTCTTTGCACAAAATTGAACTCCATTTCATTTCAAATCACCAAGGCTCTTTCTCACATGAATTGCTATATGGGTTAAGAGAAAAACTGAGAACCATTGATTCACAATGTCTTGCCATTTGGGGTGTAATATTTTGTGATATGTGGCATATGTCTCCTGCTGAAGTGACAGGAGAATTACAGACTTGTTTCTCAACAGCTTCACAGATTAACTACAAAACTGAAGTGTGACACAAACTTTCCTTTTCTCAGACTGTCATATGCCCCTTGCCCATTCTGCTGAGCCCCTTCGCATATTCTCTCTCTCTCTCTCTCTCTCTCTCTCAC